>NC_056741.1:1208133738-1208163063 GCF_019279795.1 Protopterus annectens
AGAGCAGTCTTAGTCTTCTGAAGTATTTCTTACTGTGTTTTATTTGCATTTGCACATTTTATTCCCAATCCTTCATCAATTGCCAAATATTTATACAAGCAGAACAATAAGGGAGTTAAGGTAAGAGAGTTATATTGGCAATTGCTCTTAGAGGCAAATAGGACACCAGGGCTTAATGAACATTTAACCATTGCCCCAATACTGAAAATAAGGGCTGCAAAACCTTAATTGGGAGTGGTCCTTATATATCACCTTATGACTATATTGCACTATACCTTAATTTATGAACTTTATAGTACAATATGCATTAAACTTCATTCATTATGTATTTTATGTAAATGTTATTATGTTTTTGAATAAACGGCTGTTCCTTCTGAGTATTGCTTGAACTGTGATTTTGTCGACCTCCTGTTGGTGCTTGTATGTGTCCACTGTTGGTTACAAATATTTATACACTTTCCTGCTCAAATTCCTCTATATCACATTCCTGTCCTAGATTGATATTTTCTTGGTAATGCAACTTTCCTGCTTTAAACACTGTTTTTGCACAGTTATCAAGACCATGCCATTCTTATATCATTTGAGAAAGTTTTGACAACTTGCAGTTGTGCTTTCAGCTTTTAATCTGATAAACTATACAGTTTTAAGTCATCCACAAAAAATAGATGAAAAAACTTTAAGCAAGTTTGTTTTCTGAGATTATAATTACAACCGAGACCTAATCTGTTAAGTAAACAATTGCAAGACAAAACAACAGTGGTGACAAAGACCACCCTGGAATATCCCCCCTTTCAAGTTTTAACCATGAGATAATAATTTGACCTTTGTCATGGCTTAACTGCAAAATGGTTTGCCACTGTTTCGTAGTCATTGTAAGGTAAATGATTAATGTCGGATGTATCATATTTTGTAAGCACTCCCTTATCTAAGAATGTGGGATGTTGTCAAATGCTTTTTGTAATCTATCCATGCCATACTTAGATTTTTCCCATTTTACAATTCTCCATTTTGGCTTTATTTAGCAACAAATAATCCTTTCTTCCACATGACTTTCTTTTGTTAACCTTCTGTTCTACTGCCATGTCTGAGTTTTCTTCTAATTTACTATAAACTCTGTTGGCATCAATTCCACTATATAGTTTGTACATCGTCGGAAGGCGTGTTATTGGTCTATTGTTTTTTAGGATGGCTTACAGGTTCACTCTTAAGGGGGAGTATAATTTTTCCTGCTGTTAATCAGGTTGGTTTCTATTCTAGATGTGCATATAAGTAGTTCTTACTTAGGGTTAATCTCTGTGTAAAGGTGTTAATACTTTTCGCCAAATGTTAGGTAGTGCATGTGGGTCTGGGGTTTCTAGTTAGAAGCTTTTCTTAATTTTCTTTCAATTTTTCTGACTGTTACTTTATCCAGTTTCATATCCTGTACATTTGAACTCTTCACTGTTTCTTTAAATTTTTTCTATCCATTCAGCATCTTTGTTATGTTCCACAGGGTCTTCATAAATATTTCTCCAAAATGTGTCTATTTCTTCTTCTTTTGCTGGCATTTCTATTCCTTTTGCTTTGTTTCTTCATTCTTTATCAAACATTTTGGGGTCATAAATGAATTGCTTATTTTGTACTTTTCTTTTTATTTATCTGTATATTTTCTCACTTTTTCTGCCATGTGCTGATGCCTTTAGTTTATTATTTGCTATAGTGTATGACAGATCCTGGTCTGTTCTGATACTATGTATTGCTTTTATCATATCTATTTTTCTAGTATTTTTTGTTGATCTGTTCCAGTAGCATAGCTAGGGTGGGACGAGAGGGGCAACTGCCACAGGCGCAAAGTGTTGAGGGTGCAATCAGATGATTCTGATCTTTCTTTAATGCAATACCATCTTTTAGAAGCCAGTATTGCATTTGCGGTCAAACCTAAGCGCTGTAGCACTCTCTGTTTTGTCTAAACTGCAGCATAATGCTTGCTATATTGTAGCATGCAGTTTGCTACAGTTTAAAAGTGAAAAAACAACAACTTTATTTTGTTTTAATTAAAACCTGAGTACTGTAGCACTCTGTGCTACAGTTTAAAAAGAAGATTTTTTTAACTGAAACATGAATGAAGTAGTGTCCAGGAGTAGTGTGCAGATGGGGTATAAACTGTAGCAACTGTTTGCTACAATTTAAAAAGGACATTTTTTTAAAACTAAACCATAAGCACTGTAGCACTCCATGTAAGCCGGCTGTAAACTGCATTTGTAGCAAACAGTTTGCTACAGTTCAAAAGAAGAAATATTTTTTTTCTAAATTAAATGTGTTGAAGAGGGTTGGAGGCATGGCATAGATAGAAACAGGACCCGAATGGCTGGGGTGGGGGGGGGGTTGTCATGCATCGGGCCAAGTGATTAGTGTTCCAGTAGAAGGACTGCCCTTTATTTTTGCTCTTCAATGGAAGAGCTTGGGGAGCAGGGCTTAGATCTAACTTGAAGAGCTGAAGGGGCGGGGTGCTGATTTTACCAGCTATACTTCTGATCTGTGCCGTCTTCTATAGTCTAACAGTGACATTTATACATTTATCAAGAACAGATGTCATTCATAAATCATCTGAGAAAGTTTTAACCACTTGCAGTTGTGCTTTCAACTCTGATGAACTATACAGTTTTAGGTCACACACAAAAAGTAGATGAGAAATCTTTAAGCAAGTTATGTTTTCTGGGAACCAAACTGCATCCAAGACCCACATTGTTTAGTTTTCTCTACTTGATGCTTTGTGATGGTATTTTAATTCTTCCCTTCCTTTCCCTTATTGTTCTGTGTTTTTAGGTAAGACTTTATCTGCTATTAATAAGGCTGCACAGAAATGTATTCTGTTTACTTCTGTTATATCACATGAATGTCTGTTAATAGTCTTGATTACTGTATTCATCTGTTTTATCAGACAACATTTTAGGTCTTATTTACTTTTTGTAATCTATTTCCTTCATCAGTCTTAATATTTCTATCCATTTCTATTAAATCAGGCAACTCTCCCCTTAGATCATTTTCGTCTAAACTGAGGACACATTCTTTGGTCTCTGTTTCCTGTGGGCATTCTACAGAAAGTTCCAGAACATCTTCCTGTAGCATATCCGCTTCAGCTGCATCCTGCATCATCCATTGCTATGGGGTGATGGTGATACTCACTGAACACTGTTCCCCAAAATTTGCTTTACTACCTTTATTTTAGAATTTACTAGATAATGCACAGAATGAACTCTTCAGTTTAACACAGTTCATATTTTGCTTGAGACATTTATATTACAAATAAATGATATTTATATCAAACAACAACAACAGCACACCAGTCACATCTTCAAGTCTAACTGTAACAGGAAAGCAAAATACCATTTGCTCTCTAAGAATTTTACTGGGAAGGAAAGCAGTATATGACGTGCAGGCAAAACTCCCCAGGTCTGTAATATTGTATGCCGGTTAACTGCAACTCCCCCCCCCCCCCGACTGCAAACAGTAATCATGCATCTAACTATTCCAAAGGTTACAAGGGTAATGTTTTTGTTGACCGTGAACCTGAGAGGACCTTTAACAAGATTAAATAACAGTATGGTCAGCCAAGTGACATTGGTCAAGTCCCCATATTAAATATCATACATGAGTTGATGAGCTACAATGAGAAATATCATATAGTTATTACTTGTGCTAAGATTAACAACCTGTTTTATTTATATCTCTTAACCTCTTAGCCCAAGAAATTTGGACAAAGCCTAAAATAATGGGGGGATAAAGGCCCAAAAATAGGGGCAGATTTTAAATGTTGCTCTTACAAAATTATAAAGTTTCTAGAATAAAAGGTTGTGTTAATATGCATTTTCTGAAGACTATAAAGTCTTGTAATGTTTGTCATTATTTAGTGATTTCAGTCCTCAGTGATTTGTCAGAAACCACAAATTTTATGAGGAACAGGCCAAAACTATGAAACAAAAATATGACCATTCTCGGAAAATCTAGACAGTTGAGACATATGACCTGTTTAAATGTTCAGTAACAGAACGGAAGCAGGGTAAATGTTCTGTTGAAAATGATTAGCAGACTTAAATGCAACACACAGTTTTAGTTAAATTATGTTAGTATCATAACTGCAGAAGGAGCTGGCTGGGACAGTTTTAGTTAAATGCTGGCTGTATCATAATTGCAGAAGGAGCTGGCTGGGACACAGTTTTAGTTAAGTTATGTCAGTGTCATAACTGCAGAAGGAGCTGGCTGGGACACAGTTTTAGTTAAGTTCTCTCATTATCATAACTGCAGAAGGAGCTGGCTGGGACACAGTTTTAGTTAAGTTCTCTCAGTATCATAACTGCAGAAGGAGCTGGCTGGGACACAGTTTTAGTTAAGTTCTCTCAGTATCATAACTGCAGAAGGAGCTGGCTGGGACACAGTTTTAGTTAAGTTCTCTCAGTATCATAACTGCAGAAGGAGCTGGCTGGGTCACAGTTTTAGTTAAATTATGTCAGTGTCATAACTGCAGAAGGAGCTGGCTGGGTCACAGTTTTAGTTAAATGCTGGCTGTATCATAACTGCAGAAGGAGCTGGCTGGGTCACAGTTTTAGTTAAATTATGTTAGTATCATAACTGCAGAAGGAGCTGGCTGGGACACAGTTTTAGTTAAATTATGTTAGTATCATAACTGCAGAAGGAGCTGGCTGGGACACAGTTTTAGTTAGGTTCTCTCAGTATCATAACTGCAGAAGGAGCTGGATGGGACACAGTTTTAGTTAAGTTCTCTCAGTATCATAACTGCAGAAGGAGCTGGCTGGGACACAGTTTTAGTTAAGTTCTCTCAGTATCATAACTGCAGAAGGAGCTGGCTGGGACACAGTTTTAGTTAAGTTATGTCAGTATCATAACTGCAGAAGGAGCTGGCTGGGACACAGTTTTAGTTAAATTCTGGCAGTATCATAACTGCAGAAGAGCTGGCTGGGGAGGATGAGAGCAAGTGTCCACTGACAGCTCACCCATTATAAACAGGAGGGACAGAGCTCTGGCTCATCTCATGGGTAACATCTAGCAGGAGCATTAAGTGTTCACCCATTGGGGTTCTGAGCTGGTGAAGCTCATGCTACCATACTGTATTCTCGTTAAGTAGTTGAGGGGAAACTAGTACACACAGGCATGCTTCTCCTCAGGATGTAGTGATTGTGGACTCAGAGGAGCCATAGGGGGAGGGGGATGCTCCTGTGGAAGAGGGGAGGCCACCCACAAGATCAGCAAGCTGGACTGCTCCCTACTGCCTGACTGTCACCAGGGAACAGATAATGTTGGTTCTTGGGCAGGTAAAAAATGGACTGCATGGCTTTTGCATAGCTGAGGAATCCCAGGCTCTCATTTTGCCAAAATGAATGGACCAACTTAACAAAGGTAGAGGAGCCATCAAGCAAGGTCCTTGAGAAACACATAAATAAGTAACAGAAAAAGTACCATATCTGCTGGAAAAGCTGATCAACAAGTTGTGCAACTTTAATAAACTAGCTAAGAGTTTGGTGTGGAAAATGGGAAATAACATCCCTTACATTTTAAGAACAGCTGTAGAGTAGTAGGTTGTAGCAGACATTCCAATTTCTTTTAAAGGATACAGCACTGTAATTTCAGTTTTTAACCATTTTCTAAAAATGATACTGAAATTAAATGATGTGGCAAAACTAAGAAACCCTCTATGACAGTCAGAGCTGGATCCAGCACTAGGCTACCTAGACAATTGCCTAGGTCTCTCTGGCTTGGTAGGCACTTGCTGGGGAGCTACTACAACATAGGAGTTTAATTATACAAAAAAAATCTTACATTTCTTCTTTAAGAATATACTGTGTTTATGTTGCGTCTGTGGGTACATCCATCTTTAGGACTATAACGCACACACACACACAAGCATGGGATTTAATTTCTCAAATGTGCATTGGAACTGCTGCATTGCTGCCATGAACCACAGAGCTAGGAATGTAGTTACTGCCATTAATTTTGGAGCCAGAGATGAGACAAGCAGTCTTCATGCGGCCATCTGCTTTAGAATATTGGAATCAGCAGCAGGTACTTGTATTACTGCCATGAGCCACAGAACTGCTGCTCCCCAGAGAGAAGACAAGCTTTCCTTCTGAAGCCATCTCCTTTAGAATTGGCAGCATGAATTTGTTCAGCAGTGTGTGTGTGTGTGTGTGTGTGTGTGTGTGTGTGTGTGTGTGTGTGAGAGAGAGAGAGAGACAGAGAGACAGAGAGAGTGTGTGTGTGTGTGGGGGGGGGGTTTGAAATTCTATACATTCAGATGGCAGGTTAGTTAATTAGCTTACTCAGGCTCAAAATGTGCGCCTTAGCTACAGGAGTCAAGAGTCATAATGGTGGCTGCCAAAAAAGCAATTACTAGAAAATGGAAATCAAAATCTAAATCAACTATACTAGAAAACTAGTAATAATTTTATTGGGTGGCAAAAGCCAGGGTACGTTATTTGGCTAGGCTTGTATGGGCCCTAGGGACGATAGCTTAGTACCTACCTATGAACCTATAAAAAGTGAATACAGTAACAGAGATAAAACTGCAATTGAGATCTTAAGAAAAGGGTAAGCACAAACTACATAGGAAAAGTGGGAATTGTGGGAACAACAGGACTTAAATGAGCTATATAATGTTTGACTGAAAAAGATTGGGTAGATTATAAGTGATGTATAATGTTTGCAACTGGCAGTGGGTCAGTATGGTTTTGATGTAAAATACTTGCAACTACGATTGTGTCAGTGGGGTTTGTTTTCATTTGTATAAATGTAGGATTGTCTATATAGTATGTGCTAGTTTAATAAAGATGTTTTTTCTTTAAAGAAGGCAGGAATTGAATAATTTATGTAAAGTTGCTTAAGTTATATAGCATACATAGCAATGTATGTAAAGTAAAATGTTTGTTATGTTATAGTGTGATTACTTTTATATGAATATAAATTTGCCTATGTCATAAGTGATAATTCAATAAAGCTGTTTGAAAAAAAACAAGAGTCTCGAGCCTCTAAACCAGGGGTTCCGAAAGTGTGCGCCGCGGTGCCCTAGGGAGCTGTGGCTTCCTCACAGGGGTGCCGCGAACGAATACCCTTCATTTACATTTTTTTTCTTTTGTTTTTTAATTTTCGTGCTGTTTGAGCTAACATCATCACATGCGCAATGATGTCGGCTCCGTCAGGGCTACCAGCCTGTTGGAATTGAGCAAGGAATTCATGCATTTCTAGCTGGGTATGGCTGCTCAAATGTAACCGGGAATGGCAACAAACGGATTATGTTCGGGTAACAAGAATCGGATCTGCGGCGAGTATGGCCAGAAAGAATGAAGACTCCATGCAAGTAAGGAAACTTTCAGAGAAGAGTGTGTGTGTGTGTGTGTGTGTGTGTGTGTGTGTGTGTGTGTGTGTGTGTGTGTGTGTGTGTGTGTGTGTGTGTGTGTGTGTGTGTGTGTGTGTGGGTTATGATAGAACAGTGGTTCTCATTAAATTCAATGGGCTACAGGGAAAGAGTTTTTTACAGCAGTTATGCATAAGCATGTAGGTTGAGAAACTGAATAAGTGGGGAAATGATGGCACTAATGCGAGCTCTCATAATGGTACAAGTTCATTGGAGTATATTTGCATGGAATTGTTACATAGGTAGCTGGGAACGACTAACATGAAGATAACATGGAGTACTGAGTTCTGCGCTACTGATCATTTTTTATTTTCATCTTTGCTACTCTTCATTTTAAGACAAGTGCACAGGATGCTTGCAATAGGTATACTTTTGTTTTAGAGAGGGAGGGATTCATTGAATACAGTGTAACTGTTTAGGGTTGTATAGTTTTTTTTGGGAGGGGGTTCAAGTTAATCTTTGCAATAGTTTATAATGTTATACAGTGCTTGTGTCAGGTCTCTCACTGGCTTAAACGAAGACCTGTATTTGGCTTTTGTTAATTTTAACCATCTAGTTTGTGAGCTGTCTACTCTCTCTACTGTTACTTGCCAGAAGACAGATCGTGACTAAGATTTAGTAAGCACTTCTGGGTATTTTTGCTGTATTTATAGCTGTACCCTTTTAATAACCATTGCTTATCTACTTTAACATGATTTTAAGGCCATTCCAACCTAAATTTATCAGTTAGATAGCAACTACTTGTGTTGTAAGTTATACATTATAACTGTTTAGGAAGGTTATATTTAAAGCTATTTTTTTCTGTTTGTTTAGTTTTTTTGACAGAGGAACTATTGGAATCTATACAGAATTCTGCTGTCTAACAGAGCTGTGTAATTTAAATGCTACTTTTGTCTATATTTTTTGACTGTTGTTAAGGCAACAAACTGGAGATGTAAAACTCTGCTGTTTAAATGTTGCTGCTGCTGGACATAAACCGCTGTGGCAGTTGTGTAGATCACTGGGCCTTACATGACTGCTGATGTTCAACAATGGATCGTTGCTGCAGTAGACTAAGCTGTGTGAATTATGTCCTACATAGAGTTCCAGCTTTGTGGTAAAATAAGTGACTACTTTAGAGTGTTCTTTTTCATTTATTGGGAATCAATCAATTGTACTCTTAGCTCTTTAGGTAATGAGTGTGACCACCTCCCTAAAGCAAAGTAACCTGTCCTTTCCTTAAGAAGGAAAGTGTGTGGTGGTGATTACAGCTCTTTACATCTTTACATATAGATTCTGGCAGATTTTTGTTAGTTCTATCAGTATGTTACAGTGCATTAGCTGTCAATCTGTGCTGTTGCTGTAATATATTGAAAGTTGTGCAAATGCACTGGTGAGGTCCTGTGCTCTTCAGTTGTACTAACATAGCTTTTTAAAAAATGTTTGGTAATGCAGTCTGCTATCTGATGTCAAGACAAACATCATGAACAAGTTTTAATTGTCAAAGTAATAGTCTAATGATATGGAACTCTGCCACCTAAGTAATGCTGGTTTAACTTGCATCTATGCTTTTCAAATGCTGATATCTAGCTGCACTTATTAAGAATGTTTCATTATTTAATAAGTGAACCATTCTTCAATTATGGGATTTAAGCTAGTACTATACAATTAGTAAAACCAGTATCAGCTCGCTAATATGCACTTTATGCATGCCGGGGGGGGGGGGGCACCTTGGGAAAATCTGGATTCAGCAATGGAGCCGAGAATCAAAAAAGTTTGGGAACCACCAACTACCAGACTATACACTTAGTCATCAGAGTTGATAGAAATGTTCTGAAATGGGTGATTTTTGTCTTTTATTGGTTGATACATTTTGTTTCACTGCTTAATGGAAAAAATATTCAAAACTACAAGGGTGCATTTTCCATGAATATGACCTTCAAGGGAAGAGAAGTTTACTGTTGCTCATGCTAAGTCTGTTTTCAACATGAAACTGTTTTATTTAGCAAAGGGTCATCAGTGTTTGTGCTATAAAACTTGAAAGCAGTGTTAGTAGCACAACAGATAGCATACTTGCCTTTGGTGCAGAAGGCTGGTGGGTTCAAATCCCACACCGTGTAATTTGATTGCTGATATGGCAGTGCATATTAAGGGGGAGGGGTACTGCACTCTTGAGCATGTTGTCCTTTACATGAGATGTTAAACCAAGACCCCATCTGACTGCATTAATGGTAGGTGCTGTGAGATCTTTTACATCCACCTGAGCTATCGAAAAGAATAGGGGGAAGTTCCTTAATGCCCTGACCAAATTCCCCTAGTAGTATAAATACTACTAAGGATCTCGCCTGAAAATACATTACTAGCCTTGTGGGCCTAACCTGGTCAACAAAGGATATTTAAATTAAAAGTTTTAAATTAAATCCATACTTCTGCTTTCATTTCAGAAGTAAAGAAGAGAATAGTATGCACACTCACAGGTTTTAGCAGTGTTTACGGTAACTGGAGGGAAAGAGAGAGAAGTAATGGGACAAAAGAATGGTTCTGGGGGGACCTGGTTCATTCCCCTGCCGAGGACCCCAGTTCACCATGATCTGGCTCTAATGACATTTGACAAAATCTTTTAATTGACATACTCAAGGAGTTTAAATATGGGAAAAAAATAAAAAGAACATTATGAAGAAGCATTTTCCATTATTTGTATGCAATCCATTTGAAATATGACATAATAAAGACAACAGTAATTATGGGCAAAAATAATAATACAGTTATCATAATATGGGGTCAAGCTAAAAAAATAGTGGTTGGAGAATTCACATCTCTAGGTCAGTACTTGGTAAGAACTACATGATGCTGTTTCTAAAATGATACTAGTTAATTTTATACCAAGCTCAGTAAAAGCCTTCTCCCTTTGTACCCCTAAACATGACTTGATTTTTGTATATCTGTATTATCAACTCCAAAGATCTTTTATTTTAGGGGGAATCAGTCTTTGCAAGCATGAACCTTATTCTACTATTGTCAATACATTATTTTTAAGGGGATTCAAGAATCTTGCAAAAATGTTTGCATGTTCAATAAGAAGGCAGAAGATTTACATGCTCTAATTATCAGCAGACTGTGTACTACAAATACAAATGACCTGTACCATTATGAAACTGAATAAAGTTTTATGTAGGTGATACTGAAAAAAATGATTAAACTTTGTCAGAATTTTCTAGAACAGACTACTGAAATATGCATAGGCAGGACATTATGAGTTGCAGTGTAAGGCTTAGTTACTAGGATAAGAAACTGGAAAGATAAAACTATGCTCAATGTTGGAAAGACTGATGGGTAAAGCAGTGCTAAGTGACAAAAAGTCTGCTACAGATCTACGTTATTAGAGGTATAAAGTGAGCTAATATTTCCAACTTTGTTTTTATTATCTTGGCTATTAACTAGTTAACTTAGCCGGTAGACAACGTTAAGAGTAAACATTCTTTTGAAAGGAACATTTGCTCAATTTCCATTCATGTTGGTTCTGACTGCTTCCCTTGTCAATTAGCTTAACTGCTTCTACAAATCCAGATGTAGAAACAAGTTTCTCAGCTACTAAACCATAGACATTATTTTTGTTGTTGCTAAATCATTTTGCTGTGTATTAGCTTTATGTTCAGTATACAACTCACCTAAATAGTAGAATAAAAAAAAAAACAGCCAACGTCTTAAGAAACAGTACCTCTGAAAAGTATCAAAGCAATCAAAATACCGATTGAAGTACAAATAAATGAAGAGTATAAGTGTGTGTGTGTGTGTGTGTGTGTGTGTGTGTGTGTGTGTGTGTGTGTGTGTGTCTGTGTGTGTGTGTGTGTCTATGTGTGTGCGCTTGATCCTATCAGTCAGCCATGTCTGCAAGGAGCATGCATCTGTGATTTCGGACATCTTTATTACTCCTTTGCTCTCTGGCTACTTGTCTGTTATACAGTGCCTGTGGCAGTGATGCTTGGGGTACCTAGTTAGTACAGGTAGTGCCCTAATAAAATGTAAAAATCCATTAAAATACAGCTGAAGAACCCACATATGAGGACTGCCATAACACAGTACTGTGATATGTTGTTGGACACTAGCAGATGCTTAAGACACCAGAAGGCAGCATAAGAAAGTACAGTAGTGTAAGATCTTACCTTAACAGTAGATGTCCTTGCTTCACCGCTGCAGTATTCACTACAAATGGAATTCCCTGCCATGAAGTCCACCGTCCAGCCAGTTTACCAAAGTCTACCATTGCTTTAAGGTACGCTGAACGTCACTTACACACTCCTTGCGTACCATAGGGCATAAAGGTGATGTTCAGGCACACCATACTCAGAACTGATTGCCCCAGTAGGAACAGCAGTCCAAGGAAAACCAAGGAGTACCTGCACATCCAGGAAGGAAAAAAGAATAGAGGGATGGAGGGAGGGAGTGAATACTGCAGCAGTGAAGGCAAGGACATCTACTGTTATGGTAAGATTTTACACAACTGTACTATTCATTACAAATGAGAGAGTGCCAAAGCCCAAGAAGAAACTTGGGAGGAGGAAGTAGCAGCAGCACTGATGTCTAAGAAGCCATGAAGAATGGCATCGGCAAAACCATCCTTAACTCTGGAGATACCATCCAACTGGTAATGTTTGGTAAAGGTATGCACAGAAGTCCAGGAAGCAGCTTCAAGAATAGAATCAGCGTCTAAGCCTTTAAAAAAGCACCAGAATAAGCCACAACTCTAGTGGAATGAGCCTTTACAGAAGAAGGAAGGCTCTCACCATGAAAAGTGTAACAAAATAAAAGAGCCTTTGAAATCCAGTTTGCTTGGAAACAGCCAAACCTAAAGACCTAGGATGAAAGGAAATAAATAACTGGTCAGATTTTCTGATAGCTTTAGCTTTATCCAAATAAAATCTGAACTGTCTACGCACATCTAAGGTAAGGAGCACCCTCTCACTGTCAGATTGCAGAAAGAGGAAAAACGTAGGCAAATTAATAGACTGATTAAATGACAACTCATTAACCACCTTAGGCATGAAAGAAGGATTAGTATGCAAGGACACCCTGTCCTCATGAAATATCAAAAAAGGTGGACAAGCCATAAGGGCTTGCAACTCAGACACCCATCTGGCAGAAGTAAGAGCTAACAAAAGAACTGTTTTCCAAGAACAATGCTGCAAGGAAGCTGAAACCATGGGCGCAAAAGGAGCCTGAGTCAGTTTGTCCAGAACAAATTTAAGATCCTAGGGAGGAGGAACAGGCTTCCTGGAAGGTCTGATATTAAGGATGCCTTTAAGAAATTGCTTAGCCTCAAATCTAGAAGCTAACAGGGGAGTTAAAGGCAGAAAAGCAGAAAGAGCTGAGAAGTGGGCCAAACCAGCACTGAGCAACTCAAACAAATAAGAGAGAACCAAAGGAACATCCACAGAAAGTGGGTCCAGGTCACAAGAAAGACACCAAACAGAAAATCTCTTCAATTTAGACAAGTAGGATTTCCTAGTAGTAGGTTTCCTGGCCTCCTGCAGGACCTGCAGCAAGTCCTCAGTATAAAGATGCCTATAAGGAATCAAAATCCTATCACCCACAGTGTCAGTTGAAGTGTGGACAAGTGGAGGATGGATGAGAGACCTCTTGACTTGTGTAAGGAGATCCACCCTTTGAGGTAACTTGTGATGATTGCCCTTGGCTAGATGCAGAAGTAGAGGGAACCAGTGCAGTCATAGCCAAAAGGGAGTCACCAACAAGATTTTGGAATCATCATGTTGAATCCTGAACAGGACTCCCGAAATGACAGGAAGGGGAGGGAATGCATAAAGAAACATCCCCTTCCAAGAAAATAAGGGGGCAGCCACCTTCTATATCAGAGGACCTGGGACTCTGGCACAAAACACAGGAAGTTGTCTGTTCAGAGGGGAGGCAAAGAGATCTACTTGAGGAGTACCCCACTGACGAACAATGTCCAGAAATACACCCCTGTGAAGTATCCAATTGTGGGATTATTGAGTGAAGGACCTGCTCAGATTGTCTGCCACAATGTTCTGATCTAAAGGAATATAAACTGCCAAACTGCCTGAAGAGTTACTTGATATTGGATAGCCAGATCCCATACCAGAAGTGCCAGCCGGCAAAGATGGTAAGATCTTGTACCCCCCCCCCCATTTGTTGATATACTACATAACTGTGGTATTGTCTGTGAATACCTTGAGAGGCCCCGTAAAGAAGAGAGGATGAACGGCCTGAAGAGCAAACATAAGAGCCTTCATCTTTTTGATGTCGACGTGTTCTTTCTGCTGACGAGGCAACCACACTCCCTAAACCCTCAGGGAGACAAATGTTGCTCCCATCCCACATCTGAAGCATCTGTGAACAGATTCTGATAAAGAAGAGGAGGTTGAAAAGGGCGCTCTGGATTCAAAGACAACTGCCGAATCCACCACAGAAGTTCTTTCTTGAGACATGGGAGAAGAGGAAAGTCTAGAGGATGCACAAGCTGAAGCCACACCGACTTCAGAAACCACTGGAACTTCCTCATGTGTAGTTTGGCCAAAGGGAGCATCAGAATGGTGGAAGCCATGAACCCTGGAGCTCTAAGAAACTCCCTGGACATAATGGAGGCCAGGGGTAGAAGAATTTGAAAGAAAGAAATAAGAGCTAATGCCTTTGGAGGAGGCAGGGATGCCAGCATTGGCACCATTTGAATCTTGCAACCCAGAAAGACATCATCCTAAGAAGGAGTCAGGGAAAACTTTTTGAAGTTTATTGTGAACCCCAGGTTCTGAAGAAGAGTAATGGTAAAATGAAGATTTTGCAAAAGGACTTATAGAGAAGATGCCTGAATCAGCAGGTCATCCAGATAAGGAAAGATTTAGATCCCTTGAAACCTGCAAAAGACAATCATAGGAGCAAGGCATTTGGTAAATACAGCATCAAAGTGCTTAACTAGATTCATTATTTTTATTATCAAAAGTTTTAATAAATTATTTTATACGAAGAGAAGTCTGGTTTATTGACCGCAGCAAAACTTGAGTTACTAGTCATTTGGTTTTTTTACAACTCTGTAGTTTTCATTTGGTGAATACCCTTGGGGCACTAGAAAGGCCAAAGGGCAAAGCACAAAATGGAAAATGCCAGGAAGCAACAGAGAAATGCAAAAATCTCTTAAAAAGAGGATTGTTCAGAATTTGAAGATAGACATCCTTGAGATCCAGAGACATCAGAAAGGCCTAAGGGAGCAAGAGAGGAAAAAGGGACTGATGGGACGACATCTAAAAGGAAGTCACCTTCAGAAAAGTGTTTAGATGGGAGAGCTCTAGAATAGGTCTACAAGTACCCTCCTTTCTGGGCACTAGAAACATTCAAGAATAAAACCCTTTCCCCCTTTGGGACACAGGCACCTCTTGAATAGTCCCCTGAGACAACAGGTCTCGAAGAACCTCTTGGAAAAAAGAAAGTTGTTCACAAGGATGCTGAGGAATGTCCGCAAAAGAAGGGCGGGAAATCCAGACCATGAAGTACCCTTGCCGAATGATTGACAAAACCCAAGAATCCTGGGTGATTCGGAGCCATACAGGAAGAGAAAGAGAAAGGCGAAGAGAAAGAGGAATGTGGTTGGGAACAAATGGATAGTCAGGCAACACCTGGTTTGTCAGGAAAGGAAGGCTTAAGAATCCCTGCAGTCTGACTGGCCTTAGCAGGAGGAGTCCAGTTACTACCCTTTTTACCTTTAGAAGGAGGGCAAGACTGCTTACAAACAAAGGCTGGCTTAGAAGGGTAGTTTCATTGAAATTTAGACACAGGAGAAACAAAGACATGCTTAAGCTCCTGTAAAGCCTTCCCCTTGTCCTGAAGAGACTTAAATAAACCAGCAGCTGCTTCACCAAACAGAAGATTATTATCCAGAGGAGCATCCATCAACTTAGCCTTGATATCATCGGGCAAAGATTGAAGCCTAAGCCAAGAATATCTCTCCAGAACTGAACCAAAAGCAGCACCCCTAGAAGAAATATCTGCTGCATCATAACTATATTTGTTAGAATGACAAACTACCTGAGAGGAAGCCCCAAGCAAGGAAAGAGCAGAAGATTTACCCTCAGAGTCTAGAAGATCAGAAAGAAGCTGACAAGCCTGAGAAAGAAGAGCCAAGACATACCTAGAGATATGGGTCTGACAATTAATAGTCCTAAAAGCTAGGGTAGCCAAAGTATAAACCTTCTTACCCAGCCTATCCATGGTTCTACTGTCCTTGTCAGAAGGCAGCAAACTGGACACAGGAAGCAATTGAGTTGGCTTATCAGAGGCTATGGACACCACAGAGGGGTCAGCAGCAGGACATTTAAACAAAAAGGAACAATCCTCAGGCACCCTATAAAACCTACCAGACTTCTTGGGAGCAGGGGGCAAAGAATCTGACAGTTTAGAGGCATTGGGACAAACATCCAATAAATCAGACAAAACTGGAGGAATGGCTGCAGGTTTAGTAGATTCCATCTGCAGTAACCCATACTACCTTTTATGGATATCCGAAACGTAGGCATAATCCCATTTTAAAAATTTCATCATCCTAGAGATTGTGTCCCCAAAGGAAATTTCCTCAGAAGGATTATCTAGAGTATGAGAGACCTCCTTCTCAGACCTGTAGTGTAAAGGAGAAGGAATCTGGGTAGAATAAGCAAGGGATTCATCATCAGAATCCATCTTTTCCTCAGAAGAATTCAATACTCTGGTCCTTTTAGGAGAAGAGGAGGACCAAGGAGGAAGAGGAACCGAAACCCCTTGAGGAGGCCTTAATGACAGTAAAGCACTAAACAACCTCTGAGTACAGGCCTGCCACTCCCTTTGTGGATCCCTAGGAGCAGAAGAAACATGATTAGTTTTCTGTTTCTTTTTTAAGGGGACATCCGTCCTAGAAACATGAGAAGGCCCAGACTCAGGATGGCATTTCATAACTGTAGTAGGAGCCTCTTCCCTAAAGAGAAACTGTGGAACCCCAGCAGACCCCATGGAAACAATCAACCGTGGTTCCCCCTGAACACCTGAAACCGACACCTGCAAAGCCTTGCCAGACATGCTGCCCACCAGATCCTCGCCAGCCTCCAATCCAGACGCAGTAGAGGAATCTTAAAAAACAACCGGACAAGCCTTCAGGTTTGTAATAACCTCGGCAGAAACCCCCGGCAGAAGCTGGACAGTGGAAGATTCTGGTCTTACCTTTTGCACCGTTTTCTTCCCTGAAGGCTGACCCTCGGGGCAGGAAGTTCTATCCATAGTATCTTTAGCAAGAAGCTTAAGATGCTGGTTCTCAACATACAATGAAAGGGAAGAAAACCTACTATGAAGATTTTAAGGGACAAATGCCTGCCAAATTGAGCAAGACTTACGGTCGTGAGCAGTACCTAGGCAAAAAAAAACACTTATTGTGGCAGTCTTTATGAGGAATCAGTCTCCCACGTTGGCATTTATCCTTCCTGGATGACATTAACCCAAAACAGCAAAAAAAAAAAATAAAAAAAAAAAAACCCAACTGGGTACTTATCTGCAATGGTAAGAACTTCAGCAAACAGGTGTAATCACCAGAAAGCCAACCAACAAAAAAACGGCAAAAACGGACAGTGGTAACAGACCATCATTTAAAAACAGCATTTGGACTACTGGCAAAGAAGTTCTGAGTATGGTACACTTGAACATCACCTTTATGCCCTACGGTACGCAAGAAGTGTGGAGGTGATATTCAGCGTACCTTAAAGCAATGGTAGACTTTGGTAAACTGGCTGGACAGCGGGATTCACAGCAGGGAATCCCATTTGTAGTGAATACTGCAGTGGTGAATGTAAGGACATATACTGGTTGCAGGAGCACAGCGTTGGGATGGGAACGGCCTGTAGACGCCTAATACATCTGAAAAGGCATGTAGTTGTTGGGGGGTGCAATTTATTGACATTATAAATCTACTACCTTATTAAAATGAGAAGGAAATATGATAAAACCTAAAGCAGTTCCAACTCTGATACACATGAAAATAGTTACCTTTCATTTTGCCAGCTAGTTTATTCATGAGATAAGATTTCCCAGTGCGGTACAGTCCAACAACAGATACCACAACCACTGCCTGGTTAATGCTGGCTAAAATATCCAGGGCTTTCTGGTTTGTGTGTAGCTTTCCTGAATCAGAGTTTTCAATCAGACAGATTGGTTCATTCATCATGGCTGCAAGCAAGCACAAAAAATGTCATTAGCCTAAATCATGACTAAAAGTTAAACATAGCATGGCTGCAATCTAATGTAACAATCTATGGATTCAAGAACCATTAGGATGAGTAACAAAACCCTAACAAGGAAAAAAAAATAAGGAAAAAGCAAGAACTTAGTACTATGGCAGAAATACATAACTTCTGCTTCCAGCAACTGTATAGAATGACCACTGGATAACATGAACCGATCTGTTTGTTTAGCTCCAAAAATTCACCACTAGCTATAATTTACTGTTCAGAATGAGAGTCAGCTCCAATGTTCCTCTGTTTACACAGGTTTAAAAGTTCCAAACTCACTTTAGCAGAATAGGTCCAACTTGTAATTTAATCATTTTTTATATTTAAACTTCTTGTGCTCTGTATTATAATGGAAAAGAACAACAAACTTTTTCATTTGTTTATTTACTTACTTACTATAATTTGATAACCGGGTTGGTGACATGGTCAGAGGGCCATTTTCAGCCATGACCTTGATCAAATAGGAGCAGAAAATAGCAATATACAAAAAAAGTAATAGATGACAATTATACAGAAGGGAAGACTTTGATTAGCCTGTAACAATTAAACAATTACAGGTTATTTAATCAATCATGT
The DNA here is from genome assembly GCF_019279795.1 of Protopterus annectens. Lineage (NCBI taxonomy): Eukaryota > Metazoa > Chordata > Ceratodontiformes > Protopteridae > Protopterus > Protopterus annectens. The sequence goes on from NC_056741.1 coordinate 1,208,151,970, forward strand.
ATTCTTTCAGCTTTGTCTTTAAATCCAAAAGAGTCATTTAGTCACCTGAGGAAATGGCTTTGAATCCAAATAAATCAGCTAGAACTACAACATAGCAGTTCATGCAAGACAGTCCTCATTCTTCCTGCAAAAGCCTGAAAAAAACAGCTGTTGTGCATTCACTCATTACTTTGGAAACTTATGCAACTCGGTTTTTATTCATTCATTCATTCACTGAATTTGGTGACTAAGCATCTCCCATTGATTCAAGGATAGTTTTTTTGGACCCACAGAGTAAGCCACAAAACACGAGTAAAATGTAATAGCTGAAGCAGAAGATGGAGAGTGTGTGTGTGTGTGTCGTGTGTGTGTGTGTGTGTGTGTGTGTGTGTGTGTGTGTATGTGTGTGCATGTGTGTGCATGTGTGTGTGTGTGTGTGTGAGATGGGGTGTGGGGAGCTGTCAAACTACCTCCTTGGAGAAAACAGGGGAAATACCCTGATTCCTAGTCATTGAACTGAACAGTCACTCCTTTGTGACTCACCAAAACATTAATAACAGGCATAGCCGGCCTTAGGCATAGGCCATCTAGGTGGCCGCCTAGGGCACTGCTCTAGCAGGGGTGCTTTTTCAGTGTTTATTTGGTGTAGGTAGACCAGGATGGGGGCACCAGGTGGTGTGGTGGGGGGGTGCTGTGGAGCCCTTTTGCCTAGGGTGCCAGTTGATCTAAGGCCGCTCCTGATAAAAGGTATGCAGTAATCCAAACAATGGTGCCTTACAAAGAATACTGACAGCATGTGAAGAAGGAGGAGGGTGTCACCCTGTGGTGCCGCAGTTAGTGCTGTTCTCTTACAACACTTGGTTCTACAGTTTAGTTCACAGCTTGGTGTTCTCTCTGAGGAATCTGCAAGTTTCCTTCCATGTCTTATACATTTTAACCAGATGGAGAAAGTTTGTCTCACATATTAGGGTATATGCCACAAGTGAATCGGTGATCTTCCAAATTGCTACTAAGTGTGACTGTCAGTTTTGAGTGAGTGTGTGCATCTTGGGAAAAACTGGCGTCCGTTAGCAGAATTAGTTACATGCCAGGATAGATTTTGGCTCCCTGTAAGCCTCAAATACATAAAGCATGTATCAGAGAATAAATTAAGTAGTGACTGTGTTATGCAAAACAAATACTTATACAATGTGATTACAGCTGACAAAACAGGATGAGTCATGGCCCAGAGCACACTTATGTACTATGAACTGCACTGTAAAGAGTGACAACTTACAGCAGCGTTGCAACCTGATGGAGGGAGCTCAGCCTATGAATGTGTGTGCAATCAAAACCACATGCAAGTCACATGCCATTATTTAGGGCCCCCTGAGGTAGGCTAACACTGGATTCCCCAGCTGGTTCATGGTAGGTTAGCATATGGCAAACAGGCATATGGATACTACCAACATCATTATAAGATGTTATAAGACTTCATAAAAAAGTGCTTGTGTTCCATTATGTCACAATTTACACACCTATCCTGGAATCTCCCTGCTCTTAAGTATCAGTGCACTGCTCATATAGCTCATTTAGCTAGCTGTCTCTGGCCCTGTTGGTACCATTCACAATGCCTTCTTCTGCCACTCATCCCTATTACTACACCCATGATCACATCATGTTCACTGTCTGCTCTGTGTCACAGCTCCCTCTTTTTCCTTACATGTGCCTCCTACCGCTTATTAGATACTGCAAAGTGTGTCTCAGGTTGAGGTGGCACTTACACGTGTTTAACTTCCCTCTGCACACACTGCATTTGCACAAACACTGCTCCTCAGCTGCACTTTTCTTTTAGTTTGTGTCATTCTATATACAGTTTTTAGACCCCTCAGTTTGTCTCATATTATTCGGATCCTGTTGTGAATTCTGTTAGACACAAGGCAGTGTTTGGACTGTGTGAACACAAACATGATCTCTGTAGTTATATTCATAGGTTCATAGATGTGTACCAGGCTAATGGCCTTGCAGCCTTTCCGAGCCTAGCCCATAAAAGTTGGCATCGTGCCGCCCAACGTTAGTTCCCAGTGCCTCTATCAAGTAGAGCCACTGGAGTGATCCCCGGGGGTGAACTTTCTATTTCCTATCCAGTCATTAAGATTTCTCTTTGAGAGGGCCATTGAGGTGCTATGCTTGATATTCAACTGCTCATTTCAATTGCCCAGCCCAAACAACATTTGTGGTATCATCTTAGTATCAAATTGTGTTTCATTTTTGAAAAAAAATATATATATACATATATGTGTATATATATATATATATATATATATATATATATATATATATATATATATATAGACACACATATATGCGTAAATGGGCGTACTTTCCTTGAAGGTTGTACGTCAGGGCTGGCAACTCGGCACGTAAAAATCTACTGCCAATCATTAGCAGACCGGCGTTCCGCTGTGGCGACCCCTAACCGGGCAAAGCCGAAAGACACAACAATATATATACATATATATATATATATATATATATATATATATATATATATATAATTTTTTACATGTCCCTTGCATTCATTTTCAACTTCTGTAAAAACTTAATTGTCTACTCCATGCAACAAGATTATCTACCATTCACTAATAATACTAAAGTATTGCGCTGGAGGCAGACAAGGGAACACAGTAACCTCTATCACTTCCTGCCTTTCAACGGATTTGTTTGCCACTTCAGTTTTTAAGACTTCAATCAGGTTGCACAATATCTCAGACTGCTATCAGAATCACCACTGAGTCGTCGTCCACCCACCCCATACAGTGCTATAATATAATAATAATAATAATGATAATAATATAACAATAAAAACAACAATAATAAAGTAACATTTAAGTAAATGGCATGTTAAGCAGCACATTTTTCTACAAGTTACTTATACCTCTCAACTGTCCATATTTTCTCCTCATATTGTTGGTCTGCTCCTCATAAAATTTGGGGTTTTCTGGAAAATCATTGAAGATCGAAGTCACTAAATAATGCCTAACATTTGAGTTTCAAACTTCATATTCTTCACAAAATAAATGCCAGCACAAAATTTATTACTCCAGTAATTTTCTAAGTTTATTAGAGCAATATTTAACCCAGCCACTGGGGATGCACAAGCCAGTGCATTTCTTTGTGCCGGTCCCAAGCCCGGATAAATGGGGAGGGTTGCGTCAGGAAGGGCATTCGGCGTAAAACTTCTGCCAAAAATTACTGATGCGGAGAACTTTTCATAATTGCATACCGGATCAGTCGAGGCCTGGGTTAACAACGACCGCCACCAGTACTGTTAGCCAACAGGGTGCTGGCGGAAATTGGGCTACTGTTGGCCAAAGGAGAAGAGGAGGGTGAAAGCATGCCCGAAGGCGGGAAGATAGGAGGAAGGTTAGGAGTGTAGCAGTGAAGGTAGGAACTTTGAATGTTGGCAGTATGACTGGTATAGGAAGAGAGCTAGCTGATATGATGGAGAGAAGGAAGGTTGGTATATTGTGTGTGCAAGAGACCAGATGGAAGGGAAGTAAGGCCAGGTGTTTAGGAAACGGGTTCAAATTGTTTTATCATGGTATGGATGGCAGGAGAAATGGGGTAGGGGTTATACTAAAGGAACAATATGCCAAGAGTGTTTTAGACGTGTAGAGAGTGTCTGACAGAGTGATGTTTATGAAACTAGAAATTGATGGTGTAATGATGAATGTTGTTAGTGCATATGCTCCACAAGTTGGGTGTGCGATGGATGAGAAAGAGAAATTTTGGAGTGAGTTGGATGAAGTTGTGGTGAGTGTACCCAATGGTGAGAGACTAGTGATTGGAGCGGACTTTAATGGGTATGTTGGTGAAGTGAACAGAGGGGATGAGGAAGTGATGGGTAGGTATGGTATTAAGGAGAGGAATGCAGAAGGTCAGATGATTGTGGATTTTGCGAAAAGGATGGACATGGCTGTGGTGAATACGTATTTTAAGAAGAGGGAGGAGCATAGGGTGACGTACAAGAGTGGAGGAAGATGCTCACAGGTGGATTATATCCCATGTAGGAGGGCCAGTCTGAAGGAGATTGAAGACTGTAAAGTGGTGGCAGGGGAAAGTGTAGTTAAGCAGCATAGAATGGTGGTCTGTAGGATGACATTGGTGATCAAGAAAAGGAGGATTATGAAAACAGTGCCAAGGATTAAATGGTGGAAGTTAAAAAAGGGTGATTGTGTGGTGGAGTTTAGGGAAGAGTTAAGACAGGCACTGGGAGGCAGTGGAGAGTTACCGAATAGCTGGGTAACTACAGCAGAACTAGTAAGGGTGACTGCTAGAAAGGTGCTTGGTGTGACATCTGGACAGAGGAAGGAGGACAAGGAGACCTGGTGGTGGAATGAGGAAGTACAGGAGAGTATACAGAGGAAGAGACTGGTGAAGAAGAAGTGGGATTGTCAAAGAGATGAAGAAAGTAGACATGAGTATAAGGAGATGAGGCGCATGGCAAAGAGAGAGGTGGCAAAAGCTAAGGATAAGGCATATGAAGAGTTGTATGAGAGATTGGACACTAAAGAGGGAGAAAAGGACCTGTACCGATTAGCTAGACAGAGGGAAAGAGCTGGGAAAGATGTGCAGCAAGTAAGGGTGCTAAAGGATAGTGAGGGAAAGGTACTCACAAGAGAGGAGAGTGTGTTGAGTAGATGGAAAGAGTATTTTGAGAGGCTGATGAATGAAGAAAATGAGAGAGAGAGAAGGTTGGATGATGTGGGGATAGTGAATCAGGAAGTGAAACAGATTAGCAAGGAGGAAGTAAGGACAGCTATGAAGAGGATGAAGAATGGAAAGGCTGTTGGCCCAGATGACATACCAATGGAAGCATGGAGGTGCTTAGGAGAAATGGCAGTGGAATTTCTAACTAGATTGTTTAATGAAATTAACAGACAGAATATATGTGTGTAAATAAGAGGGAGGGTAGAGGAATGGTGAGGATGCAGGGAGTAGAGTTGGTAAAGGTGGACGAGTTTAAGTACTTGGGATCAACAGTTCAGAGTAATGGTGAATGTGGAAGAGAGGTGAAGAAGAGAGTACAGGCAGGATGGAATGGGTGGAGAAGAGTGTCAGGAGTCATTTGTGACAGACGGGTACCAGTAAGAGTGAAAGGGAAGGTCTACAAGAGGGTAGTGAGACCAGCTATGTTATATGGGTTGGAGACAGTGGCATTGACAAAAAGGCAGGAGTCAGAGATGGATGTGGCAGAGTTAAAGATGTTAAGATTTGCACTCGGTGTGACTAGGATGGATAGGATTAGGAATCAGTATATTAGAGGGTCAGCTCATGTTGGACAGTTTGGAGCCAAAGCAAGAGAGACGAGATTGCGTTGGTTTGGACATGTGCTGAGGAGGGATGATGGGTATATTGGGAAAAAGATGCTAAGGATGGAGCTGCCAGGTAAGAGGAATAGAGGAAGGCCTAAGATAAGGTTTATGGATGTGGTGAGAGAGGGCATGCAGGTGGTTGGTGTGACAGAGCAAGATGCAGAGGATAGGAAGAAATGGAAAGAGATGATCCGCTGTGGTGACCCCTAACGGGAAAAGCCAAAAGAGAATGATGATAAGAGCAATATTTAAAATTTGTCCCTACTTTTGGGCCTTTGTCCCACCATTATTTTTGGATTAGTCCATATGTCTTGAGCTAAAAGGTTGAAAGGTATGCTACATTATCTGGCTTTCAAAATGTCAAAATACTCATCAGCCAATGTTGGAAAGAATGGGGCTTGCATGATCTCTTTAGACTGTACAGCGCAGCCTTCACGTTTTGTAACATGGTGGCTTTGTTTTACTCTTAACCCACCGGATGCGCAGTAGCTAGCAACGCCCAAACCCTGCGCAACACCCAGCAGCAGGGCGATGTTACAATGTGGTCCTGATAAACATTTTCTTGTGTTAATCGTCCGCATGAATATTCATCTGGATAAGCAAGTACATAATACTGCGGACTTGTGAATTCACGGAAAATAAACTATTCCTAAACGGTTGAAATAGTTCTTTGCAAATAAACCCCCATTAATGTCCTTAATTTGTATACCCATAGACTTGAACATATTACATATGCATGGGCATACGGCTGAAAATGTTGCTGTGTATACTTCTCAACTTTTTGGAGCAAGAAATCCAGACAAAGCCATAAATAAAAACCACAATTTTATGAAAAACGGGCCATAAATATGAAGCAAAAATCACGTTCTGCGAATATCTGTACAGTTGAGAGGTATACAAACAGCTGAGGACTGAAGTTATTAAATAATGACAACATTTGAGTTTAAGACTCCACATCCTCCAGAAAATTTATGCTAATGCGAATTCTATCAACTTTCTAAGTTTGCAAGAGCAATATTTAAAACCTGTCCCTATGTGTCCCCCTTTGTCCATATATTTGCTCTAAGAGGTTGAGAAGTTTGATTTACACCAAAAGACCGTCCGAGAAATATACACAAAGCATGCGGAGACAGAACTGAACATGCATTACCTTGTAAAATCTTCCAAGGCTGTAAAGTTAACGTAGGTTGGAGGCAGAAAACAACACAACCGTCGCCACCGGTACACTTAAGGGTAATAAATGACTGTTGTTCTGTGTATGAGTTGAAAATAACTGTGTAGGGGGATACCACCGATTAAATTCAACTCATTCCACCCTCTAATTACGTATTTTACCCGGAATGAAACTGAAACTTTTAAGGATTTCTGCTAAATCAAACCTTTTCCCGGCACTTAAAGACCGCAAATGGTACCTTAAATCACTATATTCCTATATCAGCGCCTTGCCATATTTGTTATCTCAAAAACAGCTACTTTATCGTATTTTTCCAGATCTAAAAGGTATTTGGCTGCTCATAGCCCCTTGGACTTTAATTTAAGGGATGTCTGCGTTTTCCTCCGCAATTCTACTTCTCATAAAACGATATACGACTAAGCAATAAATAAAAATAATTTCAAAATATTTTGAAATACAAAACTGTGTTGTACCTAGTAAGAAACGTGAACTGCAGAACTATTCACCAAACGAATATACTGCTGCTCCAGTAGATATCCGTTATAATAAGGTACCTAGTAGCTCTACACCTTCCAGTTTAAAAAAAAATACTGGAATATCACCTGTTATAAAAGGTTTATAGGTAAGTACTAGGTTAGCTGCCTCTTCGGGCCATTTATGCCTAGCTAGTTTCACTTTAGCTGCTCCAGTTAACCAATCCCATTTGGTTAGAGATTGGCCTTACCCATCCCATGATTGCTAACTACCTATTACCCTTGATAAGAATAAATGGGATTATATCGTAGATAATTGGAGGAGACCTATGCATGGGATAAAGCATTTGGGAGCTGCCTCTGCCCATTAGTAGTACTCAGGGGTAGTTCTGGGATAATTTTTCTGTTTCCGTTCCATATATCCAAGTTTCAATTGAATATGGACAGGGATTAATTAAGCAATAATGCCCGGCAGGGTGTGTGTTAATGTGTAATTACTGCCTGCCCAGGGGTGTTATGAGGCCCGACATCGCAGGCAGAGGGCCTCTACACCCCTGGAAGGGTATTAATTACACATTAACACACCCTAGAAGGCATTACTGCACTTCCGAGAATGGGCTCTCTGTAAAATTGTTGTTTTGCTTACTTATTTGTAAGTACTATTTTATTTTTATATGTATTTTTGATATGAAATAGTTCCTCTACCTAATGTTTCGACCTTTCTGTAATATATGCTAATGGTGTTGAGGAAGCATTTTACATCAAAAATATATAAAAAAATAATATAGAACTTAAAAAAATAAATAAGTACAACACAACAGGTTTACACAGAGTCCATTCTCCCTTTTTCATACACAGTCTCTTCTGCTTTCACACACACATACATATACAAATAGTCTCCTCTGGTTTCATAATCATTCACTTACACAAGCATAACTCTCAACCTGTTGGTAAAAAAAAATCTGCACAAAGCCAAAAATAATGGGGAACAAAGACCCAGACTTAGGGGCAATTTTTAAATATTGGTCTTATACACTTAGAAAGTCGCTAGAATAAAAGGTCTTGTATTACAATACATTTTCTGAAAGATATAAAGCTTGAAACTCATGCCTGTCATTACTTAGTTAATTCACTCTTCACTGATTTGCCAGAAAACTTAAGAAAACCACAAATTTTGTGAGGAACAGGCAAAAAATATGAGGCGAAAATTTGGATATTCTGCGAACATTTGGACAGTTGAGAGCTATGCACACAAAACTGTTCTTTCTCTCTCTCTGTCTCTCTTGATCTCACATACACAGTCTCTGCTTTCATACATGCATTCACTCACACAAGATCTCTGTCACTCTTTGTTGATCTGTCATACACACAGTGTCTTCTGCTTTCATACACACATTCACTCCCACAAGATCACTGTCACTCTTTCTCTCGACCTCTCACACACACACAGTTTGTTCTGCTTTCATATATGCATTCACTCACGCACGCAGACAGAAACATAATACTTGTATGACAGAGAACTCTGCGACTATTTCTTTAAATTTAACAACTGGGCTTGCACATTCTGAGATGCAGGAAGTTGCTAATACCTCCAGCAAAGTGAATCTGGCATTTTCTGTTGAGCAATGGCTCAGAGGCAATATCAACTGGTCGGGGGGTGAGTTCTCTTTAACAAAAAGACAATGGGACATTGGACTCACAAATAAATCACTCCAAGGATTTCATTTATGGGTACAAGAAAATTCAACTTGAAAATGGTTACCTGGGCGAGTGTTTAAGATGTGAACAAATTCCTAAGGGGTTACGAATGTGGAAGTACCCCACTGGACTATCTAAGGACTCGCTTTTGTAACGTGAGGGTATTCAACTGTTCAATAGACAAGGCTGTGATTTGTTGAATGTATTAATAGTTGATAATAATAGACAATTACAAATGTTAGTGAAATAGTTAAACTGAATGACAGTATCAAAAATGATTTGCTATTTGAACACAAAACTAGGGAATTTAATAATAATGCTTTAATAATAATAATAATTTAATAATGCTTTTAGTGATGTTGAAAGAAGTTTAAAGGACAGTAAGAGCAGCAAGATCAAAACATTTTTGAGGGACAAGCTAGACTACGAAAATGGAACAGCATACCCTAACTCCCCTAGAGGACAGTCAAGGATTGGACAAGACAGGCTTGAGATTAATATGGGTGATGTTAATGACCAACTGGACAACGAATTAGAAGAAACGGACCCTTTAGGGACCCCCCCTTAAGGAGATCCCAGTGACTTTTAGACTAACAGAATGGCAAACAGGGGAACTGGGGCCACCAACAACATGAGGTGCAGGACCAGCAGAGAGGGTGGGGGAAGAGACACGGGGGCGAAACAGAATGTCCAGTATTACAGTTAATTTCCACTAATGAAGAGGAGACCAGAGAAGACAACAAGGTTACCATTATAAAAAATACAGGAGACAATTTTAACATTTATAATCTGAGTCACATCAGCATTAGCTCTGAGTGGGCTGACTTGTTCGAGAAGGGAATGAACTTTGCCCCAGCTAAAAGGGCTAACACAGTGGAAACAATTTTACAGGTAAAATTTTTCAGTAGAAAACTGAATTTGGCAATACAATTTCAAAATGGGGCTGACACTGGGTTGTTACTGATGTTATTAAAAAGACGTAGCACATATATTCCCCCCCTAATATCTTATGGTTAGTTTATTTGAGACATTGTCTGTTAATGAAATTTGTGACCTTAGATCAGGACAGGATTGTAAGTAGCTGGTGTGACCGGCTTGTTTTTCACTTCTCTTGTGTTTGCTGCTGTGTGGTTTTACTTACTGATTCACCAGAAAACTTAAGAAAACCACAAATTTTATTAGGAACAGACAAAAAATATGAGGCAAAAATGTGGACTTTCTGCGAACATTTGGACAGTTGAGAGCTATGCACACAAAACTGTTCTTTCTCTCTCTCTCTCTGTCTCTCTCAATCTCACATACACACTCTGCTTTCATACATGCATTCACTCACACAAGATCGCTGTCACTCTCTGTTGATCTGTCACACACACAGTGTCTTCTGCTTTCATACACATATTCCCTCCCACAAGATCAATGTCACTCCTGATCTCACACACACAGTCTGTTCTGCTTTCATATGTGCATTCACTCACACACGCAGACAGAAACATAAGCACACTCATACACATGCATACGCACACACTTTTTTCTGTTTATTTTTTTTACACTTGCTAAACACTTCATAGTAAGTGTAAAGTAATGGTGGCTATTTGTTTTTTACAGTCTGAGCTCCACGGCAGCTTGATATGCTGCCATGGAGCAGAGGACTTGCTTTTCAGCGGGCATTACTTGTACATTAATACCCTGCTGGAGAACATTCGTTCTCCAATCAGGGTGCTGATGTACAGTTTGCCCATCTCTCTTTGTTTAATGCAGCTGAGGAGCCTTTTCTAGAGCAGCGGTATCCTCTGTGAGATATACCTGTCCCTTCAAACCGTTCTGTTGATTTTACAGAAGTGGTTTAGATCCCTAGACCAATAATTTCTGATTCCATTTGTCTTACTGATGCACAGAGAATCCATCAGTATTTGGGCTTAGGATGCCCTGTATGCCAGACACAGTTCACCACTTATTGTAGGATACCGATAATGAGACACAGATGGTCAAAACTTGGAACACACTATCAGTGTCAAATATGAAGTTCACAGTTCAACACAACAATTACAAAAAAAGAAAAAAAACAGTTGTTTTGAAGAAATAATATGATTCAGCATTATTTAACATGTTTAATTGTTTAAAAAATGAACAATAAATGTGTAACAGAGTCTTTCATTGTAGAACATCATGGATTATGCAGTTTTTCAGAATCAAATGATACACTTGAAAGGTATGGTACACAAACCTTGGTCCTGTTCTGTTTACCCCCTTGCCCCACTACCAACTTATTGTGGGTAGTTTAACAAATGACCATAACGCTCTGCAGTTAATGTGGGGTTTAACTACCTACCATGACTTACCCACAAGGTCATAACCTTGCTGGATACATATAGCCAGAGTGATTACCATTTGACTTTTTCCCACAAGGCTAGCC
>NC_056741.1:1208163563-1208201603 GCF_019279795.1 Protopterus annectens
ATCAAGCCTTATCTGCAAAGCCATGGAGAGGATCATAATGGAACTCATAAATAAAGACATAGGGAATTTGCAGTCTTTGGATCCAACCCAGTTTGGCTTTGTCAAAGGCAGATCATGCCTTTTAAACTTGGTTGACTTTTTCGAAACAGTCACCAAGGCCATTGATGAGGGTAAGGCAGTCTATACAGCCTACCTCGACCTGGCAAAGGCCTTCGACACTATACCCCACTCAGGTATCATCGAAAAACTCATCAGCTTGAATGTAAACCCATACATCACAAGATGGGTTGCAAACTGGCTAAGTGACAGAACCCACAGGGTCAGAGTTGCTGGCGCCATGTCAGACTCAAAGCCTGTCACAAGTGGTGTCCCACAGGGCTCAGTCCTGGGTCCACTCTTGTTCGGCATCTACTTTTCTGAAGTACAAGCAAACACAGGAGGGTTATGGCTGACAAAGTTTGCAGATGACTGCAAACTGGGCGCCATAGTCGAAAACACATCTGACACAGATATCCTTCAGAAGGGCCTCACAGAAACAGAAAACTGGTGCCAGAGCCATGGCCTAAAGTTAAACGCCAAGAAATGCATAGTCATACCCTTCAGGAAAAACAAGGTTACCCCTAGCTACCATATAGGTGGCAATCCACTGAACACAGAAGAAGTTATCAGGGATCTGGGGACCCAGGTTGACAGCAACCTTTCGTTTGACACTCACGTTGCTAAAGTAGTTAGGAAGACCTTCTACATTGCCCACCTGATCATGAAGGGATTCACATCTAGATCAAGGGAGGTCATCGTCCCCCTGTACTCATCACTCATCAGACCAATGATTGAGTACAATGCCCCATTCAGAATGTATCTGACCCGACACCTGCAGCAGCTGGAAAGGCCCCAAAAGTTCCTCACCAAAAGGATAAAGGGTCTCAAAAATATGTCTTATGCTGCCCGACTGAAAGAACTCCAGCTCTATTCAGTCGCATACCGCTTGCTCAGAGGTGACCTGTGCCTGACATACAAGGCCATGTCAAACCCAGATTTGATGAACATGCTTCACCTCAAAAAATCTAGATCCCTCAGAACCACAAGGGCGGGAGACTTAAACCTTGACACGGTTATAAATAGAACGTGTTGGAGGGACAGATTCATCACCCAGAGACTCCCTATGCTGTGGAACAGGATCCCGGTACATGTGAGGCAGAGCACCTCGCTGGCCTTGTTCAAGAGGAATCTTGACCAATGGATGGGAGATTGCAGATATACCCCAGGGATTACTTCAGTGTCACTGCTTGACAGAGGCACAGCAAAATAATGGGCATAGTTTTCTTCAAATTAAAGGGGTGGCGAAAGCCACATAACTATGGGCTAGGCTTATAAATGCCCTTGGGCGGATAGCCTAGTATGAACCTATGAACCTATGAACATTTATTGTTTCATAGTCTGTAAGTTTTTTATTATAAAGTAAGTGTAGCTCAGTTGATGTGTATTTCCTTTAGCATTAGTTGGCCGTGGCAAAACAGTTAGGGCTGTTAGTTGTTAAAAAAACACACTGCCCTTTCCATCAGCCTATGAAAGCTTAGAGCTCCTTCCACTGCCTGTCTGTGGGTGTGGTGGACCAATCACCTGGCAGTAGAGGAACTGCCTTTCAGACCCAGAGACAGAACCCTTTATTTTTTCTAGTGCCATAGTAAGAGAAAGATTTCTTAGAAGACTGTTCTTTACTCTGGAAGTATTCAGCTGCTGAGCTCAGATAAGAAACTCTTGTGTTTTTTTTTTTTATTTTCTCCCTCTTTTTATTAATAATGTATTCTGCTGTTTTAACTGTTTTTTTTCTGTTTAGAGTTGTTGAATAGGCAACTGTTTTTACTTTGGCTAGCACAGTAAGGCTTCTGCTGCTGATTAAAATCTTCATTTCTAAACTTTGACAGGAAAACTTGCTGATACTGAAGTTTTCTTTTCTTTGGGGTGTAATTATTTGTGATGATTGAGAAGGACTGTGAGTATTTTAAATTATCTCGTTGTTAAAGTTGCAATTTTGTCACCATTTTGTACGTTAAACATTTCTGACATAAATTTTTTATCAGTCTATGATTTATTTCTTGTCTAATATTGTTTAGGCTGTATCCATTCATTTGACTGAAATTAACCCTTTCTTTACAAAATGAGGGTACTTTTGTGCATGTATTTTGTGCTTGGAACTGTTTTAATGAAACTTCTATCTTTTTATTTCAGTACAGTGTTCCAAAGAGTATCCTTACAGTAATAGATTTAAGATTTCTACTTACACTGATACTAGTGGGATCTGTCTATTGTTTTTACTGGGCTGACCATACAACCAGTGTTTGGTATTGATCTGGCTATTTTTTTTTTTTTTTGTCCCTTAATTTAGTGGGCACAGATACAGTGCGCCCCTACATCTTTTCCTTGTGTCCAAAAAAACATAGAAATAAATCAAGATATATGCCTCAGCCTATAACTTGTGACTTGACAGAAGCTTTAGGCAGGCTATTGATCCACTCTTCTTTTATCTCCAGGTCCCCTGGTGTGGTGTTAGTACCACAACTGTGCATGACACTAGTGTCAGTTACTTCCTCCTGGGCTGTACCATTGCTTGGTTCAGGTACAGCAGAACCAAACTCTTAGATGCAGGGAAAGTCAGGAGTGCATAATCTATTGTCAATGTTGATATGTCTCTCCCTAGACTTTCTCCTACTAGTGTAGTGTATGCAAAGAAGAGACAGAAGACCCACCATGTTGCAGGGCAGCAGCCTTTGACTTTGTGTCCACCTGAGATGAGGAGTTTGGCTAGTTCCATTGTTCAGGTAGTTGATTATGGAGTACAAACCTGGGTTATGAGTAATGCTGGTGCTCCTACCCCTATTTAACCACCCATGGATCATGATTTTAAGGGGATTTGGAATCTGAGGTTGTGGAAGTTTCACAGTCTGATCAGTCAGTTTTTTTCTTAGGACGAAGAGATTCTGAAACCCACACAGATGTTTCCTTTTGCCCACTGCTGGCTAGATTTAGGTGTGTATTCAGCTGGGAGCAATCTTTGTCTGCCACTGAGATCAGCAGAGTATGTAATTTTTTGGAGGATGAGGCCCTGGATGTAGTGATCTTCCCTTTATTGAACACAATGCTGTATGAATCTCTGCCTAAAATACTGTTTAAGAAATTCAGGGTGTGCTGACCATGCCTGGTCTCCATGCACCCTTTTCTGTGGATCCTGCTTCTATGTCCCCAGCAACCTTTTCCACCAAAAGACTATGTCTTTATCAAAACCAATCCCTTCAGATAAGCTGGACAAGTGGCTAGAATCTCAGGAAAAGATGCTAGTGCAGTCCAGCATGTTAGCTTTTAAGATGTTTAACTACCAGTGTTATATGTAGAAGTTTGTGTTGAGAAATGTGTATATTTTAGACAAATTCTGTTTTGCTACATGCTGGGCAAAAAATCTGTGTTCAAAGATATTGTTTCCAATGTCTCTCAAGCGTCTAAACATGCTTTAAGGAGTGCCTTAGTAGCTGTCAATACTGTTTCTAGAAATACATGGATAGCAGTGTTGATAAGGAAGCATGCTTAACTGCACAGTCAAAACTTTTCTGATGAGTTAAAAATGAGATTATGAATGCTCCACTTGATTCTGATTATGAATTTGGTACAGAAGCTAATGAGATCCATAAGCACTGGCATGACAGAGGTAAACTAACACAAGGGAAGTTGACAATGTCCCATATTTCCATGTTTATCTTCATTAATCAGGATCATGTTCAGTGTTCAAACAAACAGAAGTCCTAGCAGAACAAAAAAAACAAGGCTCCATAAGGAAATGGCAGGATGAGAACTCTGTCAAACCTAACAAGAGGGATCTTTTCCCAAAAAGGATAACCTCCTTTCCAACCTATGACTGCAGAGCACAACACCTGTCTTTCCCAAGTCTCCCTCTGGGTACCCAGTCTCAAAGGTTAGCTCTCAACAAGAAGGCCTGTGTGTCAGTGGTTTCTGACAAATGGGCAGTCAGCATCCACCATACTACACTTTGTTATTCCCCCTCTATACTCCAACAAATGCTGGACTAAGGGGTCAAAGAACCTGTCTCTCCTTCAGAGAAAATTAAAGGCTTCTATTCCAGAATTTTCCTGGTTCCCAAAAATGAGCTGCCATGAAGACTGGTGTTGGGCCTATTCTTTCTGGATACCTTTGCCAAGTTCCCCTTGTTCAAGATGCTCACCCTGCAAACAGTGCTTCCTCTTTTGCAGGACCATTGCTCCACAGTGACCCTGAACCTGAAGGATGCATATCACCATATCCCCATTGCTCATTGCTTCAGGAGATATCTGAGATTGGTTGTGTCTGGTTTGCACTATCAGTTCTCTGCATTGCCCTTTGGGCTATCCACTGCAACTCTAGTGTTTACAAAATGCCTTGCTCCTGTAGTGAACCAATGCTGGACTCTTGTCATTCACGTGTTTCCTTACTTGTATAATTTGATGATCTGTGCAAAGTCTTTCTCCAGATGTTTGGAATCCCAAGAGAAGGTTCAAGAACCTTACTGTTCAAGTTATAGCTGAACCTTTGGAAGTCATGTCTGACACTCTTGCAAAGGCATGAATTCCAGGGATGCTTAATTGACATTGACAAAAGAATGGCCTTTCTTCCCAAAGATAAGGTCTTGTCTTACCAGCTGGTGTTTCAGGAATTTTCCAGGAGAAACATCACCTTGGCAAGAGACTTCCTAAAAAATCTAGAACTGATGGTGTCCATGAGTTTAATGATACCTCTCTCTCATCTCCACATGAGAACAAAATCAGTGGTATGTCTCAAATTGTTGGACCCAGCACCTACTTTCCATGGAATCTCAGTTGCCAGTGCTGCCCTTCATCAGACGAGAGTTACAGTGGTGGAGTGCACCAGGACTTCCCTAGTGTTCCAGCACAGTCTGCTCAGACATATTTGTCTGACTTCACTTGAAGAGCTGTGTCAATGGGAGTGCAAGTGCAGGCCACTTGGGGGCCGTAGAACACATGGAAGCAAATCAATATCAAGGAAATGTTGGCAGTCAGTCACGTCCTGAAAGCCCTTCACCATCTATGGACTATGGGTTCTCTTCTAGTGGTTACAGACAACACCAGAGTGATGTGATACCTCAACAAATAATGGGGTACAAGATCATTCCCTCTGTGACAGTTGGCAATGATGGCTTGGGAGCTGTCTCTAAGCATTCTCTGGTTCTTCAGGCATCATACATCCTGCCAGAACAAAATGTCTTCGCAGAGAGACTAAGCAGGTCCTGCAGACCCACAAGAGTGTCAGCTCAAGGCATTGATGTTCCAGGATCTAGTCCAGATTTGGGGAATGCCTGAAATAGATCTGTTTGCCTCCTTTCAAAACAGACAGCTAGAAAATTCTATTACAGGCATCCTTGCAGCCATGCTTGGAGGACAGAAGCATTTTTGTTCAATGCTTGAAGAAGAAAAGCATTCCCATTCACTTGGCTGGGATTTTTCCTGTATGTGTTCCTTCCTTTTCCTCTGATTCACTTGGTACTTCTGAATGTTCAGAAAGAAATGCCAAAGATCATTGTGGTGATCCCCTGTTTGCCAAGGCAATCTTGGTTCTCTCTTCTAGTGGTATTGATGAAGGGCAATTCCCACAAACTTCCTCACACTC
The DNA here is from genome assembly GCF_019279795.1 of Protopterus annectens. Taxonomy (NCBI): domain Eukaryota; kingdom Metazoa; phylum Chordata; order Ceratodontiformes; family Protopteridae; genus Protopterus; species Protopterus annectens. The sequence goes on from NC_056741.1 coordinate 1,208,169,234, forward strand.
TGGATTTGCTCACACAATCTCAGGGGTGAATGGTGCACCTCATTTTGAAGCAACTACAACTGACAGGCTGGATGATTCAGTCTTGAGTCTGTTTAGGTACTTGTTTCATGAGGACGTGCAGTAGGTGTTAAAGGGAGGCAGAAAACCTGCTACTCAAAAATCTTATGTTTACAAACCGATGAATTTTTCTAAGTGGTGACTAAATGAGAACAGAGTGTCCCTTGAGGTTAACATCCCTCTGGTCTTGAAATATTTGTGTCAGCTTTTTTAGCATAGCTTATCATATGTCTCCATTAGGGTGCATTTAGTGGCCATCTCTGCTTGCCTGTTACGGGACAGCCCTCTTTTTTCTTTTCTTTTAGTAAAACAGTTCATGAATGGAATATTGCATATTATACAATGCCTCCCCTAAAACGTGCACGCTGATTGGCCAGCCCAACCAGCGTGCCCGTTGTAAATCGCAATATACTAACGGAAAAGGTCCGTCGCCCGGACTTTTTCCGTTAGTATAATATTGTCTCGCTATGTTAAAAGAGTTTAACATAGCGACAGGTTTAAAAAAAGCAACGGAGATCTCCGTTGCTTTTTTTAAAGCTGTCTCGCTATGTTAAACTCCTTTAACATAGCGAGACAGTGTAAAATGCAACGAAGATCTTGCGATCTCCGTTGCTTTTTTTTTTAAAGCTGTCTCGCTATAGTAAATGGGTTTAACATAGCGAGACAGCTTTAAAATAAGCAACGGAGATATCCGTTGCTTATTTTAAAGCTGTCTCGCTATGTTAAACCCATTTAACATAGCGAGACAGTAAAAAAAGCAACGGAGATCTTGTGTTCTCCGTTGCTTTTGCCCACAGCTCTGATGTACTGCGCAAGCGCGCAGTACATCAGAACTGCCGCAGAATACCAGACAGCTGCGGAAGGGCAGTAAACAGGCATTATACAATGCCATTATTTAAGAAAAGTAATAGTTTCTTTTCATAAATAATGTCATTGTATAATAGCAATAACCCACTTCTGGGTGTGGGTAATGCTAAATTTACCCACGGTTGGCTTTGTTTGGTCCCTCGGGCTTCGCCCTCGGGACCAAACCACGCCAACCGTGGGTAAATTTAGCATTACCCACACCCAGGCGTGGGTATTGCTATATGAGACCCCCTCACAAGCAAATTCCTCCTTCATGGGACCTCAAGTACGGTGCGGAAAAATTGACCTTGCTACCTTTTGAACAGATTGTTCAAGCTGATCTGAAAATCTGAACATGGAAAACTGTTTTGCTTATTGCTCTGACATCTGCAAGCTCTCATGGTGATACACTCTTATCTGATTTTCCACAGGGATAAGGATGTGTCATGCACAACTCATCTTTCATGCTGAAAGTGGTCTCAGAATTCACTCTCAGTCAGTCTGTTAACCTCCCTGTGTTCTTCCCTGAATTAAAAATAAGGCAGTGAGGATACGTCCTACTTTGGATGTGCATCAGCAGCTCACTTACTATCTTGACAGAATGGAACCCTTCAGAAGGCTAAAAGGGTTTTCATTTCCTACATGGGGCAAGGAAGGATCAGCCTGTTTCTAACCATTGTTCATTGGTTGTTCTTTGGTATTGTTTTTTGTTACACTCACCTTGGCAAGGCGAATCAAGAAAAGATAAAGGCACATTTTACCAGGATCTTTTCCTCATCAGTGGTGTATTGGAAAGGAGTGGACTTTTAGAAGTGTTCTAGAGGCAGCAGCTTGGTCCTCTGTCCATACCTTTACAAAGAACTACAAGCTGGATGCTTTTTCTAGATCCATAGCAGGCTTCACTAGACCATTCTGCAGGGGCTCCTGGACTCTTATCCTTCATCTTTCCAGGCTGGGTAAACTCTGAGAATCTACTCATATACCAGTAAGGCAGTGTGTTTGTTGAAAATAGTACAGTTGCATAAGTCATACTTATGTGTAACAGTAGATGTTCACAGAACACACTGCCTTACTGGTAGCACCACACACCATCCCCCTTTTCGGGATGTACATAGTTTGTTGTTGTAGTTGCCATTCAGTTATGCTCAATGGCCTTAATTGTTTTGTGTGTGTGTGTGTGTGTGTGTGTGTGTGTGTGTGTGTGTGTGTGTGTGTGTGTGTGTGTGCGCGCGTGTGTGTTTGTGTGTATGTCAGCATGTGTGTGCGTGCGTGTGTGTGTGTGTGTGTGTGTGTGTAGTTGGTTCTTCATTTGGAGCAGAAGGTATTTGCAAAGTTTGCATTTTCATTTTCTCTCTGCTGGACCTTAGAAAACTGAAAAGGTCCTGTTTGTGAGTCTGAAAGGCAGTCCATGTACTGCCGGGTGACTGGTCCACCACACCCACAAACAAGTAGTGTGTTCGATGAACATCTGCTGTTACAATAAGTAGGACTTATGCAAATGTACTTTTTCACTTTATTTCATTTAATATAATTGGTTTAGGTTATTTTTTTGATAATAGGCAGAGCTGTGTACGTTCATCATTCCCATTGCCTCAGTCGCATTTTGGGTTATCTGCCAAGATAATCCAGTACTGTACAGCTCAGACTCCCCTGCCTTTCTCTTCCTGAGACAGCTGATTGGCTGAGCATATCATGAGAGGAAAGTTTTCATGTGTCAAAGGAAATGAGTGTTAAGTCTATTTCTACCATCCAAAGAAGAAATTATTTTGACTCTTTACAAGTTCCCATGCTGACTGATTCATTATTATCTTCCTATTGTTATGCTTATTTAAAAATATTTAATTTAATATTGTATTTCTGCCAAAGTTTACAGCTGTACTTGTGAGAATTTCTACTTGTAGCAATGTTTATTTGGCTTCTAGTTTTTCAAATGCTTGTTTTTACTGTTTCTGCGAAAACTTTCAACATTTTTGTCAGAACTGCTGTGTGTATGTGTGCTTTAGACACAATAAATTGTCTTGTGCAGTCAGACATTTGTTACTCTGCTTTATTTTCATCTTTTGCCAGGGAATATTGCAGATCCTGGATTGTTTCAGCATTTCGGCATTATTTACTATATGTATGTATGACTTTGTTGGGTGTGTTAACAGTGGATCATAATTTTACTGCAAATTAAGTTATTTGAATGTACTGTGGAGATTTTATTCTCTCTGACAAGAAAATAGGGTTTAAATTGATATTAAATGTTATTTTGTGGCAGTTTAATGTTGGTTAAAGTGTGTGGAGCAAATTTCTAATACTGAATTGGCACATTATTTGCTTTAGTTCTTGGACTTTGTGTACTGGAAATGCTTTAATTTCTGTCAGTTTGTAAAAAAATTCTGAACACAATTCAAACAGTTTTTTGTGATAACAGTAGTTTGGCAGAGTTTAGTTGTGAGAGGACATACTTATGTTCATTGTGATGCATTATCAAGTACAGTCAGTTTATTAATCTGGCTGGTGTTCTTTTCCCTGATTTAATGGATCATAGCTCTGGTACTCTCATCAAATCATGTTGCACCTAAAAAGTAAAAACAAAATAAAAATATGTCCCAGTCTATGGTGAGTGATTATGTCAGGGACATTGGTTGGCCCACAGAACACTTTTCGCCTCATATCTCTCTAGTGTAGTTTTGCCAGCCTCAATGGAACGGGAGTTAGACACATTCTCTGGGGCTGTTTCAGTACCTGGCACAGGTATGGAAGAACTAGATCCCTTGTTTCATGTCTTTTTTGTGGTAAAACAATTTATGAAGAGTGTTGCATGTGAACCCCCCACCCCCAACCCAGAGGAAATTTTTCCTTCCTGGGATCTCATCTCTGGTCTTGAAAAATTGACCTTACCTTCTTTTGGACCTGTCTCTCAGGCTGAGTTACAGTTCATTACTTGGAAGACTGTTTTACTCATTGCTCTGAGTTGGAAGCTGTCATGGTGGGCCAACCCTATCTGATTTGTCACAAGGACAGGGTTGTGTTATACACTAATCATCATTCATGCCTAAAGTTGTTTCTGAATTTACCTTGAATCAAGCAATCAGTCTCCCAGTGTTCTATCCTGAGCAAAAAAATAAAAGGGCAAAAAAATTCTCCATACTTTGGATGAGCATGAGCAGTTCAGTTACTACCTTGACAAAGCAGAGGCCTTTAGGAATGCTGAACAGCTGTTTGTCTCTTATGTGGGCCTAAGAAAAGTCAACCTGTCTTTAATTAAACAATCGCATGATGCTTGCACTCTGCTATTGCTTTCTGTTACTTCCACCATGCCAAATCTCTTCCAGATAAAGCTAAGGCTCACTTGACAAGGAGTCAAGGAGAGGCAGGCTAGCAAGTACGGTAGGTGCACAGGCCAAACAAACTTGAGTAAACATAAACAAAAAAAGCCAGCACCTTGGAAGACTGAAGCATCAAAGTTTATTGGAACCAGACCAGTTTCAGCATAAAGCTTTCATCAGTGGTACATCTCAGAGAGCAGTTCAAACCCTGAAATAAATACCTGATCCAATTAAATGTCTGTGACATCATTTCCTGTTCAAAATAAAACAAAGTTATTGTGATACCAAAACCTAGGCACAAAAAAAATATTCAAACACATAGACAGTCTATATAAGATAGAACTTTTAATACACCTTGTACTTATGATTGATATGTACCATTTGTAATTCACTGTTTGAGAATTATGATGCTGTATGCACCATGTATTAAGTCCAACCTAGTGTTATCCAACTCATGATAGGAAGGGAGAGTTTTACAATTTGTCATTTAATCCAGGTGGAAAAAGACCACCCAGTTTAACAATCCATTTCCTTTCCTTCATGTTTAATATATTATGCCACCCTGTTTTGAAGGATCTATTGCCTGATATTTTGTCAATGACTGTGAAAGAGAATTTTGCTCTATGGTGAATCAGTGAATGTCTGTAGAGAGCATTGGTGGCTCTGGCATTCCTAATATCCCCTAGATGTTCTGACATTCGAAATCTAAATTGTCTAGAAGTTTGGCCCACATAGAAAGCTTGACAAGTTCAAGTGGCCAAATATATGACCCAATCTGTTCCACAGTTGGCGAAGCAGTTGATGTTATACAATTGTCAAGTATTTTTGCTGGTAAAAGTTTTGGTCTTGAAAACATGTTTACAAAATGTACAATGTCCGCAAGGGTAAGAACCAACCAGTTTCTCCTCTGTAAGTGTGGTTTGGTGATAAGTTGCATGCTGATGCATAATTTGTTTGTAGTTTGAAAAAAATAGGAACCCAAAGTTTTTCCTTGCCTATAAGAAAATAAGCATTTGTCCCCCAAGATGTCATCCAATTGTGCATTTGCCTTCAAAATGTTCCAATGTTTATCAATGACGTCAACAAGATGTGCTGTATTTCTGCCAAATGTAGTGACCAACCTCAAGGTGTCCTTGTTATCCTTCCTGGGGTGATGTTTATATTCTAATAGGGTATCCCTAGATTGATTTTTTTGTCCATTGCATTGCCGAGTTGACATTCTGTTTGCCATATTCCCTATCTACAAATCTATTAGCTAAATCATGATGGGAATGTGTAAGATCCTGCTGTGAAGAGCAGATTCTCTTCAAATGCAGGAACTGAGATTTTGGAATATTGTTAATGGTATGTTTGGGGTGGAGACTGGTGGCATGTAACAGGCTGTTGTATTGTGGATATTTCCGATAAACAGTAGTACGTAACATGTTGTCTGCATGACGCTGTAGATGAACATTCAGAAAGTGGATCTCATTAGGGTGATGACTGACTGTAAATTCAGCCCCCCATTTATTTCCATTGAGATATTCAATGAATTCCTCCAGATATTCACTGCCCCCTTTCCATACAAGCCAACAGTCATCAAGATATCGTCTCCATATGTCTATGTCAGGCATATTTATTATTATTATTTTTTATTATTATACATTTGTTAACCAGGGGTGTCTGACTGAGCTGAAAAGGCCCTTTTTCAGCAGAGGCCTGGGGAGAAAAGCTCCACAAAGAAAAATTACAGACACATTTAGTTATTTAGACATGATCAGTATACCCACAAATTACAGGAGACATGTTTTTACAGTGGTATGCGGCACATAAACAGTTACAGTGAAGAGAACAAACAAAAAAATATTAATTTTAAAAATAAAGGTAATTAATAGATTTGTGGTGTACAGCTGAAATTTGGAACATAGGTAGAATACGTACATAGTACACAGGTACAGTACATACATTGTAGATTAGCCAGTGTTTGTGAGTAAGATTGAAAACTATTATCAAGTGCTCTAGATTTTGTATGTATGTGTTATCCGCTTTCACTAGCCTGGGGAGCAATCATGGCACTGCCATATACAAATTATGTAATTCATTGTATATGATGTGCTCCTCCACATATCCCCTGTATAGATCAGCATATATTGGGGCAAAAGATGCCCCCATTGCTGTACCTTGAATTTGCCAGTAGCACTCATGTTGGAAATGGAAGACATTTTTAGTACATGCTCGGCCATACAAATGAGCAATGTGTTGAAACCCGGGCTGTAAATGTTAATCTTGTTTAACCAAAATTCTAATGCTGTTAATCCAGCCCAATGTGGGATACTGGTGTAGAGTGATTTGACATCCAGGGTATACATCAACCAATGCGGTTCCAACTTAGACTCAGAAACAATTTGTAAGAATTCTGTCATGTCCTTTAATCTGGCTCTGATATACGGCAAAAGTGGTTTCAAATATTCAGTCAGAAATGCCGACAAAGGTTTTGTGAGGGAGCCTATGCCCAAAACAATAGGTCTGCCTGGTGGCGTGTTTAAAGATTTATGAATTTTGGGCAGTAAATGCAAATATTGTTTACCAGGATCATTGACCATTAGTTGTTGTTTGGTTTTGACACTGATAATTCCCTCCTCAATTGCTTCCTGTAAAAAATTGTCAATTTCTTTTTTGAAGTTTGGAATTGGGTCTGTGGGCATGTTTATATAATGCTGGGGGTTAGACAATTGTCTACTTCCCTCAGCCCAGTAATAACTGGAGTCCATGACCACCACCACCCCACTCTTGTCTGCTGGAAGAATGGAAATGTCAGTGTTAGTCCTAAGAGCCATGAGAGCCTTTTGTTCCGTCTTTGTTAAGTTATGTCTGATAATATTTAGGGAGCCTATTTGGTAATGCAAATCCTTAATCACTGCTTGTTGGAAAATTGCAATGTTTGTCCATGGGTGGACTGAAGTTAGATTTGTGAAATCTAAATTCAGTAGATCTTTGAGATTGATCCTGTTGGCCGAAAAACAATTTTAAATTAATCTTTCTACAAAAAGATAATATGTCAGATACAAAAATGCTTTCATCCACAAAAAAACAGGAATAAAACCAAGAACTTTATTTAGCAATGTTTCCTCTTCAGATGTTAAAACATGTTTAGAAATGTTATGCACATTTGAACATTCAGAATTTATTTCACTACTGATTGGAAAAGATCCTCTATGGTTTTTACCCCTATGTTTGCGTTCCTCCCCCGTGCCTCCTACCCCTAAAGGGTATGCAGGACCATGGCCTCTCTTGGAATCAGGGGAATCACTAATGTATGTGGATTCGGTGTCAGTAGTGGAGGATTCCTCCCCCAAGGTTGTGGTATGTAATGTACCTTTTTTCAATGTAGATCTCAGTCTTTTTTTGCGTATTTGAGTAGTGTTTTTGGTTCCATCCGCAAACCTAACACTTCTGTGTGACTCAAACGGCCTATCCCTTTCATAGTCCTCCATATCTCTGGAAAACTTATGTAATTTCTTATCTTTCAAATTGTTTTCAAAAGTAATCAGTTACTTTGACAGTCTGCTCAGATTGTCCTTAAAGTTAGTTTGATCCTCATATTTTTTCAGTTCTTCACATATTTTTTGAACATCACAAATGTTGACCTCAATGGTTCTTTCATAGTAAGAAGCTAGAATATTAACAAAAGACATGGACACCTGTTGCTGTGCCAGATTCCAATCCCTTAATAATATATCATCAGGCTTACTGACCAATGGTTGTAGTTTGGTCCTTAAACCCGTTGGGGTGATGTTATGATTTTGATAAGCTTTGAAAAGCTTTAAATGCCAAATATTAGTAAGTAAAGTTTTAACCTTCTTGCCAAGCTGAATGAACAACAAATTGCAACTGTCAACTGGATCAATCTGACTGTTCTCCTTAGATTCATAGGTTTAATTCCAAATACATGGATATCATCCTTGTCAGCACAAAGCCCTTGGAGCAGTTTATTAAGATCCATGACTATGAGTTGCTAATTTGCTTAAATCAACCCAAAAGACTCGGTTTGTCAACTGTGATGTAAAAAGGCCAAAAATTAAAAACTATATGACATCTCCTGGGCAGACTGTCAAAGGCACTGGGAAATAAACCCCTTATAGTTGAACCTGGTTGTCTGATACAATAAGTAGTTATGTAAACCCTATTTGAGTCACAGAGAAATGCCAAAAGTTCTCTGATTGAGACTGAACAGTAACAAAGCAATAGAACTGTTGGGTCCAAAAAAGGACACAAGACAATTCCACCTAGAATAAACAAATGAACAATCTGAAACAGAGGCCACTATTATAAACTAAATTCACAAGTTAAATATAATTATGAGTGCTAACCACTGAAATAATAAACAAACCCCTGTATCCAAGACAAATGTAAAATAGTAACCATTGACTAATCCCTAATAGAAAACATATTCACAGGTTAGGGGCTTTGAAACCACATATATGTACTCATTTCCTTATTGTCTAATATGTCATAACACTTTTAATTATGCCCAACCAACATAAAGGATCATTGTCCTAAACATAAAAAATGTACAATGACCAAATGTCAATGTGTGATCCACTTGTGATATGGTGTGTGGAAATCAGGTCCTGTTTGTGTTAGTCACACATGTGGTCTAGATAGCTTGCTGTCCCCTAAAAGCTAATATCTAAGCTAATAAACAGCAAAAAATAAATGCTGTAAAAAAGGGATTATTTAGTATTAGTTATTAGATTCCAGTTGTCCTAGTGGTAAGTTTGTCATAAGCATTTGAAAAAAATCATAAATTCCCCCATAATACCATCCATGTGAGCAGAATAGGTCTGTCTTATGAGGACTAACAAAAAGTCATGACTGCATAGACCCAGTTCCGAATCATGAGCCAGAAAAATGTAAAACAACACAGCAAAAAACCTGCACTCAACCCCTGTTTAGGTAACCAGTGTTTGTGAATCACTATGTATTAGTTCTTAGGCCCATAGAAATATAACTGGCGCCCACTCAGCAAAAGGGAAAATTAGATAGTTCAGAACGTGCCAATCTATGTCAATTTAACCATCCAACCCAAGAGGAAATACTTTCTCCAGTCATAAACTGACCATTTAAAAGGCTGTATGAGAGACAATGGCAAGCCTGAATTCCCTACTTCTCTAGTAAACCAAATACTCATTGTTTGTAAATAGCAAAGGCATAGCTAAACAGTAAGCAGTAACATACACCATTTGTAAAATTCTGCAAGAATTATAATAGTCTTGGACCAAAATGTATAGTGTTGAAAAATGGTTTCTTATAACAGTCTGCACTAAACAATTGGAAACATTAGTCCCGGACCAAAATGTGTAATGAACAACGTATGTATAAGCAAACAACAAAATGGCTTATTGTGACAGTTTTGCTCAAAATAAGTGGAAACAATCCTCTGTGGAGTGTATAAACTATCCTTCTACTTCCAATCTTTCGATAGAGCCATTCTTATTGATCGCCATCCATTCCGGTGAGACTTTTAAACAGAAAATGTACAGTCAAAGTCCTAAAATACATCCAAGTGATCCCCAGTTTCACAAACACATGTTGACATACCAAACCATGTCCAATATGAAAGCCAACCTTGCCACAGTTTCAAAATATCACTTCCAATGTACGCCAAAAAGAGGAATGTTGCTGAGACTCATAAAAATATGGCCGCCAAAAAAAGAATAATGCCAAAGGACAGCCAAAAGCCAAAAAAAGGTTAATAAGTCAAAAAATATATTTACTAACCCTTGGGACATTGTCGCTGTATCCCCCTCTGTAGAAAACAGAAGTAATCTCAGCAGAATGTAGTTGAACAAGACCTTTGCATATGAAAGATCCAACAACCCCAACAAATGCTAAAATAAAACGCTGATTCACAAGGTAGCTTAATCATGCCCATTAGACACTGCAAAAAGTGTATCCTGTTAATGACAAAAGAAAAACACAATAAATCCAATCCAATGTACGACCATAATAGTTAACTCCAACCATCCAGATGAAAAACAAGGTGCAAATGTAAACAGATTGATGAAAACGGCTAAGTTGAAAACCAAGTAGCGAGGAACCCTCCTCTACTGACATCGAACGCCACAAAAATGGCTCTTGCTTCAGTGCTTCCAACACCAACAGCCAGCAAATAACAGTAAGTCAAGGAGAGACAGGCTAGCAAGTACGGTAGGTGCACAGGCCAAACAAACCTAAGTAAACATAAACAAAAAAAGCCAGCACCTTGGAAGAATGAAGCATCAAAGTTTAATGGAACCAGACTGGTTTCAACATAAAGCTTTCATCAATGGTACATCTCAGATAGCAGTTCAAACTCTGAAGTAAATACCTGATCCAATTAAATGTCCATGACATCATTTCCTGTTCAAAATAAAACAAAGTTATTGAGATACCAAAACCTAGGCACAAAAAAACAATATTCAACCACATAAAGAGTTTATATAAAATAGAACTTTTGATGCACTTTGTACTTATGATGATATGTACCATTTGTAATTCACTGTTTGAGAATTATGATGCTCTATGCACCATGTATTAAGTCCAACCTAGTGGTATCCAACTCATAATAGGAAGGGAGAGTTCCAAGGGAGAGTTTTACAAATTGTCATTTAATCCAGGTGGAAAAAGACCACCCAGTTTTACAATCCATTTCCTTTCCTTTCCTTCATGTTTAATATATTATGCCACCCTGTTTTGAAGGATCTATTGCCTGATATTTAATTGGATCAGGTATTTATTGCAGGGTGTGAACTGCTATCTGAGATGTACCACTGATTAAAGCTTTATGCTGAAACCGGTCTGGTTCCAATAAACTTTGATGCTTCATTCTTCCAGGGTGCTATCTTTTTTTGTTTATGTTCACTTGACAAGGGCCTTACCCTCTTTGATGGCATATTGGAAAGGGGTGGACTCTAGATGCATTATAAGAGGCAGCAACCTGGTTGTCTGTAGATACTTTCAGAAAGATCTACAAACTAGACTCTTTTTAAGGTCCAGGGCAGTCTTTGCTATGACCATTCTCCACGGGCTCCTGAATCCTTATTTTTCCACCTAACAGGTAGGGTAAGCTTTGGGAATATGCACAAAATGCCACTGAGCCAGTGGAAATTAACATAATACAGTTGTACAAGTCCTACTTACCTGTAACAGTGCATGTTTGAATTCTTCACTTCCTGATTGGCAGCACCCATCTGCCATCCCCCAGACTGTGCATAGTTGAGGTTGGTTCCAACCTCTTTGATTTAGCTGTTGTTGTTAGATTTGTTTTTATATGTATTGGGATTGGCTGCAGAGTTACTCTGCCTAGATTATTCTGGCTTCAGGTACTTTCCTCTCTTTCTTTGTGTCGGTGAAAATGCCTGAACACTCACTTCCTTTGATGGCTGAAGGTTTCCCCCTCAGAATATGGTCAGCCAATCAACTGTCACAGAATGAGACATGAGAGGGAAGTCTGAGCTATTGAAAGCAGGCCAGTACTGGGATACCTTAGCAGATAACCCTACTGTTTTCGAGCTACATGGCTGGAAGTAGTATATTGTCTTGGATAAAAATCACAGACTTAATAATCTACTTAATAATCTGGTTAAATAAGAGGTACCACATCATTATAAAGTTTATTTAAAGTACATAAGGGTTATATTATTATGGGATCCATACAGATCCCCGAATGTACTTTCCACCGAAGCAGAAATCATCGAGCATACTTAACCAAAAGTACTGTTCACCGAAGCAGCACTTTCGGATAAGTTTGCTCATTGTGCCAGTCGTACTACGGTGCGGATAAGGAAAAATTCCCTTTTTCCCACTGTAGTGTGACCTTGGAGTGAGAATATTAAAGTAGGGATGTGTGGGGGGCACAGACCGCCACTTGGGGGTGCAGGGGGGCTTGCCCCCCTGCATAGAAGCAGATTTAATGTTGTTTTTTTTTTTTTAAACATAATTTACTGTAAGTGCTTTTTTGGTGAAAGCGCTTTCGGTAAAGTATGTTCGGTGATAATGGATTCGGACTTTTGATCTTTCGATCAAAAGTCCAAGATCCATTATTATGACAGCTACTAAGTAGGGCAGGACCAGCTCGAATGTTACACTGATGGGGGAAGGGATGTAACTTTAACATGTGTACCAATAACACTTTGTTTTATAGCACAATAAACCACTCCCTTGCCTGATAAAAAGTATATACATATATATATATATATGTATATATATATATATATATATATATATATATATATATATATATATATATAGAAAGCTTGTGAGGAAACTATTACTCTGTTATTTTTGTTTTACTTGGATTGCTTGTCTGTGTACTTAATAAAAGATTTTCGACTGGAAACAGACTGCCTGCCTTGCTTGGATTACTTTCGAATACTTAGTAATTCTGTACAATATTTCAAATTATATATTATTTGTTATTATTTTTTTTTACTTAAGATGAGTTTAAGTTGGCTACTTCTACTACTGTTGTCTGATCTGATTAATATACAGTGATTAACAAGAGATATATAGGTTCATAGGTAGGTACTAGGCTATTGTCCCTATGGCCTATACAAGTCTAGCCAAAAAGGTACCCTGGCTTTCGCCACCCAAGAAAATTATTTTCCTGTGCCCCTGTTGAGCAGAGCCACAGAGGTGATCCCCAGGGTGAATTTCCTATTCTCCATCCAATTATCAAGATTTTTCTTGAATAGTGCTAATGAGTAGCTTTGTTTGATATAGATAGGTAGCTTGTTCCAGAGTATGGGAAGTCTCTGGGACAGGAATCTATCCCTCCAGCATGTTCTGTTTATTGTGGTGATTGAAAATCTTCCACACAGGGAAGTTTCTTACACTGTTTTGATTTTTTCTTGTGCAGGACTCACAGTATAATTTCACTGTTACAACAGAATCAGAAAAGCCTTTGTTACATTCTCACACAGCAAATATTCTGCTGTCCTTCTAAAGGCAGCCTCTGATGAACTACTATCTAACGCTCTGTATCTGTATCAGGCAGTTTCTAATGGTGTGTAGTTGTATAGTGTAAGCTGTAACAGTTATAACTATTATGCACTGCACATACAATGCTTTTTCATTAAAAGTTGGATTTCCTATATTACTAACTGACCACTGGTATTATTAAGCAAGTTTCTAAATTGTCCAATCATGCACAGCAAATATACTGGTTGCACACTGTTACTATCTGTTCACATGGTCTAATCAGTCAAATCCAGGTATTGCAAAGTTATTGTAATTTATTTAAATGGCCATTGTCTTAGCCATACACAGGAAACCCTATATCTAACCCCACCCCTGTACAGTAATCATTGCAGTGACTATTGTATGGTGCTAATACTACCGCATAATTTATTATATAGTCTCTTGTCACTGTTCAAACATCATTTACTGCTCATTACTTGTCTCATCTGTGCTTAGACTGTTGATGAAAAACTGCCTGACAGCTGCTGTAAGCAGCTGTACTCCGCCAGCATTGCCGTTGGATACAATTATCTGATATTATGCCAGTGGTTTTACATATACATTAGAAACATGCAAAAATATTATCACTCTGTTACATTGCAATGTACCAAATATAGAAGATTATGATCAGGTTGCCGATCATAACCCCTTTATTATGTGATTGAGACATGGATGGGAAGAAACTCACCTCAAGAGCGAAGCATCCGTGTCGAGAACACATAATTTAGGGTTATGATCAGAGACCCTGTCATAATTCTTTGTAGTGCATTGAGCTTTATCTGCTCAATGTACTACTAGTTACAAGAAAAAAATGTTGCTAGCTTTTCAAAGCTGTAGAGCACTTAGCGACTTAGTGAGTGCTGTCAGAAAGGCAGTGTAACACACAGTCCATTATGTTTACACTCACCTTGCCATACCTATAAACTATCAGATTTTCATAGATTGTCCAGATTTTTGCCTCGTTTTTTTGGTCTGTTTCTCTTAAAATCTGTGATTTTCAACCAAATCATGGAGGACTGAAGTCACTGAATAGTGATATAAATATGAGTTGCAGACTCCATAATCTTCAGAGAAAATGCAGATGAACACGTCCTTTTATTTTAACTACTTTCTAAGTTTCTAAGAGGAAGGGATACCTTGTTTCTACAGACAACAGACAGAACCAAATCTTTTATTCTGCTGCTGTCTTCACTGGTGAGTACAGGCAGATTTTACTATATAGCTTAGGACCTGACCTTAACAACTTAAGCAGCAGATGTTTATTATCTGTTAAGGTTGGGTCTCCCACCAGTGTAACATTTAACTGATTTGTCTTTTTCCAACTGTAGGAGCCATGCTCCATGCACTACAATAGATTAACTAACTGTGACCTGTTACCATATGATTAGATGGGATATTTAAAGAGTGTTGTAACATATGAGCTACGTTCTGAAGAAGTCTGCTGGTACAGATGAAAGCGCTTAACGTTTTGTATTCTGCTTTTCACAAGTGTCAATAAAGAGTTTCATGTCCGAGCCAAGGCATCCATTGTGATTTACCATATCAGAAGCATCATTTTCATTTTACGTTGTGTTCTTTCATATTGAGAATTGTGGCAGTGACTGGTATGGAAAACAACGAGGGCATTCAGGCTTTATTGGACCAGGGGGAACTCGCTAGTATTCGTTTAGAGATCAACGCACTAAAAGAGGAAGTGACGAGATTAATGGAACTGGTTGGGCATTCCATAGCTGTCAGCAATACCGACTCCGTTGGTATTGTGAGGTGCAGACAAACCTCTTATTCATCTGGTGAGGAACATGCGGTCGGAATAAGGACATGTACTGCACCTGTTGTGGATGTGAGCACTCAATTTGAGATACCTAATGGACAAGGTAGTCCTGAGGAGGTTATATTTAGGACAGAAAAACAACGATGTTGCAGCATAAACAGGGATAGCAGCATCAGTAAATCCTTATCTGAAGACTTCACGTTTGACTTTAGTCTTTTTCAGCTTCGTGATGAAACGGAGCGTTTAGGAGCTCGTCCTAAACGGTTACCACCTGTGAAAACTTATTCAGCCATTACCAAAATGCAAATGGACAAAATCAAAGGTACTGAACTTTCATCTAGTCCATATGCTGCTAAATTAGAACGCAGCAACAAGCTTAGCAAATTGAAAAGAGTCAATAGCGTTGGTATTAATGGCTATTTGGATAAGTTTTTAACAGATGATTTTGACTTTGATAAATATAATAAGCATGACGCTGGGAATAACGCCAAAGATAAAATTGTTAATGAACACAATGTAAGATGTAATATCAAAGATCAGATATATCTGCTTGGCAAAAAACTTTTAGCGATTAAGAACATAAAAATAGAAAATGCATATTTCAGCAAATGTATAACATTGCAGGTTGTACCCAAAGGTATAAGGTTTTTAAAAATACCGATGGGACATGAATTGAATGATGACACCATTGTTGAATTTAATAAGCTATTTGATAGTTTTGGTTTTAAGTATCTTAAAGTTCTTATTCAGAAAAATGATGAGAAGTTATCGAGTTTAATATCAGAGGTGGACAAAATTAACGTTGATATATTAAATGATGCCTCTTTTAACCAGTGGAATGAGTTATATGATAAACAATTTGTAGAGGCTGATCGAAAAGCAAATGTTATATATGAAAGGAAGGAAAGGAAACTAACACGTGATGTAGATTTATATGCCAACAACAGGGCATATGTTTGGCCTAAACAACAGATACCTAGGTACAACAATGACAATGATGGATATGCCCCCAATTCATATAGGAAGGGCAATGATGATATGAATTTTCAGGGGGGCAGATTTTACCCCCCAAAAAATTCATATGGAATGAAAAACAGGAAATGGAGATGAACGAATCCAACAACATTTCCAATCATACCCATACCTTGCACCACACTAATAATTTGGAGAATGAAGTATATGAGCCAGATAGGTTAGTCCCAAATCAGATGTATGATACTATGGAACTTAACAATCCAGTTAAGAGGGCAAATGAATCCAGAAATGAGAATATAATACAAAGTGACAACATCATTTTCACCAAATTTGGGTTCAATGTATTTAATTACACAAGCCATGAGATTTCTGAAGAATTTTTTGATTTATTTTCAAAGGGCATGAAATTTATACCCACGGTAGGCTTCAATATGGTAGACACCATTTTGGAAGTTAAGTTATATTGTAGGAGATTAAATCTGGCTTTATATTTTGACCAACATCCCAGCAAGAATGATGGTAAGACACATAATGAGCTTAAAAAGAAAAGTACTTTTATTCCCCCTAGTAATTCCAATGTATTAAATTTTGAGAAAACGGTATGCAGTGACATTTATAGGTTCAAAAGGGCAGTGAATAATGATGTGACAAACCTAACCAAGAAAGAGTATGATTGTCTTATAGAATTTATTAACAACAAAGATGTGAGATTAATGAAGCCCGACAAAGGAGGAGGTATTGTCATATTTAATAAAATGGACTATATCAGTGAAATCTATCAGATATTACATCTATCAGGGAATTATGAAGCTGTTTCCCTAAATGAAATTAATATAGGTTATAGACGCATTGATTTAGCCTTAGAAGAGTATTTATTGGACAAGAGAATTACATCAGAGATTTATGACTTTTTAAAAGTAGAACATCCTGTACTGGCCACCATTGTCGGGATTCCCAAGGTGCATAAAGATATGATACATCCTCCTTTTAGGCCTATAATCTCTGGAAGTAGAGCTAAAACTTTTCCTTTGGGCACTGCCATAGATAAATGGGTCAAACCAGTATACAACAATACGCCACATTTAATTAAAGACTCATGGATGTTTTTAGGACAGCTTACCCCACAGATATGGCAAAAGAATTTAAGATTCATCACCATTGATGTGATTGACTTATTTTCTTGCATCCCCAAAGATGTGGGCTTAGAGTACTTCAGTAGTAGTTTGAAGAAAAATACTAATATGTGTTGGGATAGGATATGCCTCATCACTGATATGATGGGATTAGTCCTGGACCACAATTACATCCAGTTCAAAAATGAGTTTTTTAAACAAACGAGAGGCGTTGCCATGGGAGCATCTTGTGCCCCGATTTTTGCAAACATGGTTATGCTTGAATGGGAATCTGAATACATTTTCAAATCTGAATATTATAAGCATATTGTTTATTACACTAGGTTCTTAGATGATTTATTTGTATTGTGGGACGGCCCTGAAGAGGACATTGGAAAATTCATCAATTATATAAATAATACTACCGATTTTTTGAAATTTACACGTTATCAATAACAGAGGAGTGACATACTTAGATACATTCATAAGCCATGGTGATACTGGTTTTGTATCACGTATTTATAGAAAGGAGACCTTTTCAAATGATTATTTGGCATATGGTAGTAACCACCCTCATTATGTGTTTCGTAACATTTACAAAGGGCAATGCATAAGAGCAGCCCGCATGTCCTCTACAAGAGATATTATGTTAAAGGAAATAGATCTTATCAAGACCATGTTTTTAAATAGAGGTTATCCAGAAAATTTATTGAATAACATCAACCGATATATCACAGGTGAATGGGGAAATAAGTACAAGCCATTATTGGGTAACTTCAACAATATGACTTCTAATCTAACTGACAATTCAGCAGTGGAGCATAGTAGAAGGGTATGTGTTTTAACCTATTCACCTGTAGTTCATCATATAGAAACATTTATAAAGGAACGATGGAATCAGTTCATAGCCAATAAAGAATCCATGCAAGTATTGGGCATTCAGGCAAATATTGTATATAAGACTGGTTATAACATCAAAAAATTATTGGAATCTAATGGTAGAAAGGGTAATAGAGAGAATAATATCACTACTAAATGTGGACAATGCAACCAATGTAAATACATCAAAGTATGCAAGGGGAGTAGGTTAGAGAACACAAATAGAACTTACGTGCTTAGTAGACATGGTAATTGCAATACTAAATTTGTTATCTATCTTGCCACCTGTGTGGAATGCAATGCATTCTACATTGGCAAGACAGAAAGACAATTCAAACATCGTATATATGAACATCTTTATGCCATTAGAGTTAAGGACAATAGAAATGCCTTGTATAGGCATATATTGAACACTAATGACAAGCATTATTTTATGTTTAACATCATTGATAAGGTGGAACATTCACCATATGGAGGTAATATTAAAGCAATTCTTGCTATGAAAGAAAGCAAGTGGCAGATGTTCACTGATGCCACTAGCTATCCAGGCATCAATGACTTTATAAGCATAAAACCATTTTTGACATTAACCGATAGATAAGTCCTACACATCAATCTTATAATTCATAGTAGACTATATGGTTAATGTGAAATACATTGTCAGAGTATTATCACACAAGGGTAGGACACAGTTAATAAAATAGCGAGTATATATATATATATACATCTTATTACATTACATTATATCATTCTTATCGACACACGTTAAGAGTTTTCGAATGAAAAAATGCATAAATGTTATATTTATAAGTGTGTAACTATGTAGTTGTTACTTTACATATGACATTTTATGATTTTATGATTTTAAGAATCAATTGTAACAAATATATATATATAGTGTGCTTTTAAATGAATGCATTAACATTTTTGGCGCCAAACATGATTAGATGGGATATTTAAAGAGTGTTGTAACATATGAGCTACGTTCTGAAGAAGTCTGCTAGTACAGATGAAAGCGCTTAACGTTTTGTATTCTGCTTTTCACAAGTGTCAATAAAGAGTTTCGTGTCCGAGCCGAGGCATCCATTGTGATTTACCATATCAGAAGCATAATTTTCATTTTACGTTGTGTTCTTTCATATCGAGAACTGTTACCATATGACACAGAGATCAGGGAGATGGCATTCTAGTTAGCAGTATGCCATTTGACTTCAGAGTATGTTTAACAGTCATAGTTAAATTAGTTTATGGTAACAGTTTTCTATAATACATTATTTGTACTAACATAATATTTAACCTAAAATAATCTGATGGTGGGAACATAATTTACCTTTTTTTATAATTTTAACAAATAAACATATAAATTGAGTTATAGCTGTAGCATTTAAATTTTAAGAAGAATAAATAAAGGAGAGACCCATCAGGTGATCTGTTGCCAATTTAATAACTTTACTTTTACAATTCTAAGCGTTGTTACCTCACAGCAAGAGGTTCTTCCGTTTGATTCTCGGCTTGGCTTGGGAGTGCCTTCTGTGTGGAGTCTGCATGTCCTCCCCGCGGTTGGGTAGCGTTCGAAAGACATGCTTGCATAAATGGGCATGCCTTTGTTGAAGGTTGGGCATCGAGCTGGCACCTCGGCATTTCAAAAAAAAAAATCTACTGCCAATCATTAGTGGACTGGAGTTCCACAGTGGCGACCCTTACCGGGAAAAAGCCAAAGACAAACAACAACAACTTTTACAATTCTAACCTGGGTACATAACACATGATACCACATATCCTGGTGCTTAACACTCAAAGGTGCAACTAAATTTAAAGATGCAGTATCATACATAACATCCCTTTTCTCATACTGTAGGTTAATATGATCATAAGTAACAGGCAATCAGTCTGTAGACCATTACAAGCCTAGACAAAAAAACCCTATTTAAAAGTTACCTCTAGCTTCAAGGAGGGAAAGACAAGATAGATCTGGTGTGAATTTGAGGTTGGTCTTCAAATTATCTAGGTTGATCTTGAAGGTGGCAAAGTTGCTACTCTGCTTGACATGTAGAGGAAATTTGTTCTGAAACTGAGAAATACTTTGGGATTATCATTCTACCACGTGAATGTATCTTATTTATGTGCTGATGAAGGTTTTGTTCCTTTAACCAAATATTTGAGGTACCATTAGTTCTGTAAATGAATATGAGGTCAAATAGGGTTGGATCTTTCATGGCTCAAAAGACCAGGCACAAATCTCCACAAAGGAGTCTGTAAGAGATTTGAGTACAGAAAAAGGACTGACAGTCATCCCGGATAACTACAATTTTTGAGGCCACTGATCTTTTTAGTTCTGAATCTCTGAGGTCTCTCAAACTGTGTGATATGTTTAGACACATACATGCCAAAAGGTGCATTATATTCAATAAAGGGTCTGATAAGATATCAGCAAAGGGGAATTAAGACTTCTCTGGATCTAGCGGAGATGACTTTGTAAATTAGATGAGCTTGATAAAAGGCTTTCTGAACTACTGTGGAGACATGCTGGTCAAATAATAAGGAATTATCAACAAGAGTACATAAATCACTCATAACAGTGTCTGATTCAAGAGGTGCATCATTTGGTAAGTGAAACTGTTTTGTTTACCAAAATGAACAATCCTACATATTTTTACATTTAATTTGAGACCATTGTCCTTCCAACAGTTGTTAACATTGTCTAACCCATGTTGGAGCAATTGTGAATCAGTTGATGACTGAATAGCAACACCCAGTTTACAGTCATCTGTAAACTTATTTAGCTGTAAGCCAGAAATGCTAGCCTGAAGGTCTGAGAAATAAATATCAAATAGGATAGGGCCCCAAACTGAGCCCTGTGATACACCACTGGTAACTTGTGAGCTTTCAGAAGTGGCACCAGCAACTCTAACCACATGGGTTCTGTCAGACCAATAGCTATGTACTACAAAATATAAGGACTTATATTTAGATTTATAAGTCTATCAATAATGCCTGCATGGGGAATAGTGTCAAAGGTCTTGGCCAGGTCTACATATGCTGTATGTCAAGCATCACCACAATCCACTGCTTCGGTTACTTTTTTCCAAGAAATTAATGAGGTTAAAGAGACAGGACCTTCCTTTGATAAAGCCGAATTGATGAGGATCCTGGGATAAGACATTTTCAATGTCCAGATTAATGAGGTCTGAGATAGTGCACCCCACCCATAGCATAACATACAAGGCCAGTGAGACTAATGGGTTTGTGGTTACCAAGGTCTGTGATTGGGCCATCTTATGTAATGGTATTACAATGGCTGTTTTCCAGGCTTCAGGAATGTAACCACTGGAGAGGCTTAGATTAAAGAGGTTAAGTAGGGGTTGAGAAAGACCATATTTGGTGATGAAAGATTGTAGATTTGATTCTTAAGAAATATTTACATTATGAAGAACAGGTTTGTAAGGACTCGTGGCCTTTTTGAGTAAAATTAATGAGTTGGAATTCAATGCAGAGTGCAATTTTCTTATGATCAATGTTAAAGATCTTTATTCATTGATTCCCCATCAGATAGGCATGGAATGGGTTAGTTTTCTCCTGTCAAGGAGGGGAGCGAGCCAACAAGAAATTTTCTTGGTAACTGAATTATTGGGTATAATTTTATCGGATAACTATTTTGTATTCAATATAAAGAGTATTTTCTTCAAAACAATTGGTGTGGCTATGGGCTCCCCATGTGGAGCCAGTTTGGCTAATCTAGTCAGCCCACCAGGAAATGGAATTTATTTTTAATAAGGACATTATTCAAATGAAGATTGTTTTCTGCACCCATTTCCTAGATGACATTTTTCTTATTTTTAAGAGTGACTTAGATGAGGCAACACATATGATAGATTATTTTAACAATACAACTGACTTTCTATCATTCCCATTCAATTTTAATAAGGAGGAGATTGCATACTTAGACATTCTCCTTAGGAAAGATAGAGGGAGGAACAAGTATACGGCTAAGATATTCAGAAAGGAGACATACTCCAACTGCTTCCTACTTTATTTCAGCTGCTATCATTACCACCAAAAGGATTCGGTGGTTAAAGAACAATTAATGAGGGCAGCAGGAATTGTCTCCTTGGATTCTGATTTTTTAGAAGAATGTGGATTGTTAAAAAATATGTGTGCATTGTGATTACCCTATCAATTTGATTGAATCCTTGATTGAAGAAGTTAGGGATAAAAGAATTAAAGGCATCTACTGTCCCATTTTAAGTACAATACAAATTGAGGACCATAACAATCTTTCTTTTTTTTTGATGTAGGTCCTACTAGGCTTAGTGAAAAGGATAATATTAACTTCCCATCAAGCCTAATTACTACATTTAGTATGGATAGTTCAGTACTTTTATTGTACATAAAAATCGGGATTTATTTAAGAATGATCCCATGGTGTTCAGGAAAGTGGGTTTAGAGCCCAAAATTATTTTTAGGAGAGGGTGTGATTTGAAGAATTTACTTGAATCTAAGAAACCTAGGATTTCAAAACATTTGTGTATGTTCCAATGTGAGACTTGTAGATTTTGTAAATTCATAGACATAGGTATGTCTTTTGAGATTACTGGCACCCTTTTTAAAGCAAAGAATTGGTATAATTGTAATTCCAGATATGTAGTATATCTTGCTAAGTGTCAAAGATGTCCAGCATACTATATTGGGAAGATGGAACGGAGGTTCTGAGACCAAGTTTACAAGCATTTGTATGCCATTAATAAACTTAAAATGGATAACGCATTAGCTAAGGATATCTCAGTGGAAAAAGACCATCACTTTAAATTTAGGGTGATTGATCAGATTACTGCATACATCAGGGGTGGACCAAGCCCTTTAAAACTTGAAGAGTTAGAATTATTTTGGCAAGTTCACCTTAATGCTTATAGCTACCCAGGCATCAATGTTTGTTGTTCTAGTTCATGTCTACTGAAACTTAAAAGTTTGATGAGGTAGCGTAGGTATAATACCCACGGGAATACTAACTTGACTGTTCTTTTTTGTGTGCAGCTTTGGTTAGATTTTATTTATTTTAGATCACTTTTGAAAGTTTACAGCTTATTGTATGGTAACTCATTGAACAGTGTGTTAATTTATGCTGGCTGCTTAATTTAATCATTTTAAGTCTAGTTTACATTTGTTTAATTGCGGCTTGCTGGGGATGGGGTTAGGATTATATTCCACTGGTGATAGGTCGTTTTGTACCAGATGACATGCAATGTAAGTTTTAAATATTTGTAATATGGAATTGTATGTGTTTTATCTGATGAAGTTTGGAACTATTCCAAACAAAAAGCACTTCATATTAAACTGTTTTATGTCTCGGCGTGTTTTGTCCTTCCTTGGCCACCATTAGTTTCACACAGTTGAGATACTGTCTTGCACCCAAGTGCACACAGAGATGGACTTAACTCTGGATGGAGGCTCTACCTGCCTGGATTCTGGAGTGTTCCCATATTGGCCACTGCCTGTGTACCTTAGGTGTATCCCGGCCTCTCTTAAGAGAATCAATAGTTTGGAGGAATGTGATGTAGAGAATAATGTGGAGAAATTTTCTTTTAAGATGTTAACTGAGCACAATTCTGAGTCCCAGTCTCCATCAAGATACAAGAAATGACCCACATACCAGCACACTACCCCTTTCCTCCCCTGCTGAGATGTGAGCAGGAAAACCTCATCAGTCAGTTCCCCCTGTTTAATTAGGTTACCTAGGTTATAGTAAGGTCCTTACCTCTGTATGCCAGTGGAGCCAGCAAAAAACTTAAAGTGGTCTAAACTTTATTATTTCTTTCTTGTGACATGCAGAAGTACAGCACATCAAACTCTACAGACTTCTAAACTATTCCATTTTCAGTTACAAACAAATCAAGCTTCTAAATCTGCAATTTCCAATTCTCAGGTAAAATATTTTGTACAGATAGTTTTTTGGGAGGCTGTGGTTGCAACATGTGTTGTTCTGTTGCTTTTGACATCATACACCATTTGGTAATTAACAAGAAGAAATAAAGTACCCACCAAGTGATGTGCTGCCAGATTGATTACTTTATTTTTGCAACTGAGACACACGTATGGATCACACTATCATATACCTCTTAGCTCTTCACATTTATAAGTGCAAATACACTTTAAGATACACTACTCATGCAGAGATATTTTGATAACTAAAGCAAAGGGTCTAAAGAAGTCTTGCTTTCAATTTAGGAGAGAGATGAAACCACTAAACTCTATCTCATCAGTACTATATTTTATGCTGTACCTCTTTGTTTATCAAAAATATAGTTCTTATTTTCCCAATAACATATTTTTTTATATTCATTGTTTTTTTTTTTTGTTTGTTTTTTTTTTATCTAACAGTTAACAGCTACCTTCTTTTTTTAGTGGTTTATTTGGTTTTGCACCAGCAGTAAAACAGTTACAAAACATGGAACACAACCAGTCCATTGAAATGTTGTGTGACACCACACATTTAAACTACTTGAAGACTGACCAAGGTTTTTTATAGGTGAGAAAACCAGTAACAGTTTTAAATTCTGAGATTTGTAAGTCTGAGTTATACAATAGCAGGGCTGCATGTATGAAAATGGGAACTTAATACTTAGTCTGAAATCACTGTGCTTTGAATTATTCCCTTTTTCTCATCAGAAAAGGCACTGATATCCAGTACTGAGTATAAAGACTCATTTTGCATAAAGTCCTTGAATTCAGCAGATGGCATGCTAACACTCTTCTGCTCAGGATTCCCTGAAATATCTGACAGGAATGTGATAGCTCAGGAAGATTGCAATTAAGAGTTTTTATTTTACATAGGTCACAAAAATTAAGACTGTAGTCAAGGCCATGAAATTTGCCAGGTACAAATACAGATGCAAAAATTTTACTCATAACTGGTAACATTACAAAACAAGCTAAGAACTGAATCTGGGGAACTAAATAGAGAAACTGTCTCACAGCCACAAGCCTCTTTCATGAGAGGCCTCAAGAAAAATTGGTACTGCAATGCCACCATGAGAATGAGATATTAACCCATCACAAATGGCATGTGAAAACTGAGGAAGGAAAGCTGAATCCTAGATGTCAGGCAGTACTAAATTGTTTCCACATTATAAAAACAGGGATGACTTTAATAGTTTCATCTGCACATTTGAAAAGGTGTGTAATCAATAACTAACTGATTAGGGGTAAGAGTGACTATATTGCCCAAATAAGCAGTTACTTTCAAAGGTGGTTGAGTGGTTGTTAAGTTACTACATTTGAGATGCAAATGGATGATTTTATGAGGGAGCAAGCACTTGCTACTCTGCTTGAGGATGTAATAATTTGGTTGCCTGACTGGGAATCCAACACTGTTGAAGAGATCGTCAGTAACAGGCACCTATATCTAACTGGCATGTTACCACAGCACAAGGAACAGTGCTCCCCTCACTACACATGGGGATAAGAGGATCCACATGCTGCATAAACAATTCCAGCAGGGTCCGTAGACAAAGGGGTGGGGAGCCCCCAGTTCAAGTACATGTTCAGGTCTGCAGATAAATGTTTTAAGTGTAACCAAAGGGGCACGTATGGTACTGATGTCTAAAGAGACAAGGTTGGGATCAAATGTCACTGGAGAAAACTAGTGGGAAAGCACTATAACAGTGGTGAGTGATCTAGTGGAGGAGAGAGACTATTACCAAGAAGAATACAGCATCACCTGTAAAAGGGAGAAATCCTTACCCTAGGCAGGGCCGGCCTTAGCTGATATGGTGCCCTAGGCAAAGTATTGCTCTGGCGCCCCTTAAACTCCACCCACACCATACTCATGAAACACCCCTACGAGCCATGCCCACAGGTAGGTCACTCCTCAAAAAAGTCACTGCAGTTATTCACTCCCCAAGAAAGCCAGACCAGTAATTTCCTTTAATTATTATTTAAATGCATAGAAGAAAAGATACCTTGTAATAGTTTAAACTGCAAGTGAAGGTGGAAATATCCTTTAATAAACCTGCTTTAATCTGTTTCTCCTTCACACATACTTTACTATAAAAGTCATGTCTTCAGAAAATAGAAGCCCATGTGTCTTGGGTCAAAGGGTTGCTTAGGTTAATCTAAACAGTTTAATTTACTCCGGGGTAGGCGAGCAAGCCTTACAGCTCAGTGAAAGTAGAATAGCAACCTATCTCCTCCCTGTGTACAGAAGTGTAAGAAAAAATAGCACAAACACAGATAGCCATTTGCTAAACAATACAATCTCACAATGAAAACAGGCTTAGCATAAATGGTAAAATTCTCTGCCACTGAAACTGCATGTAAACCCATATATATATAAAATGCATCTGGTCAGTAGAGGATTAAGTTTACATTTGGGTAATTTTCAAAACAGACTCCTTGCGCACATTTTTGCGGCCATGCATACATGTATTTGTTCTTTGATTCAGCTTCCTGATTGCATTAAATTATATTCCCTATGTAATACAGCACCACTTGTTAGAATGTGTTTTAAATTTGTAGTTTTAAGCATTCTTTAAATAAGCAAAGAGCAAAATGTATAAACCAATAATGACAAAACTACCCATTTCAGAAAATTTCAGACATAAAAGGCCACTCAAACTTCTGTTATTACAATCCACCATTATCACTCAATACAAACAATCTCTGCAGAAGAGAAATCATCTGAACAATTCCACATTATAGAAATCCGTAACTAATGAAGAGATTGCCACTGGCAAACAACTTTACAGACAAATCACTGCTCACCATAAAGAAATCTTAAATTCTGCAGGAGACTCCATATACTTAAACAAAATTTCAAAACTGTAGAATTCCATTCCTCTAGCACTAAAAACAGAAAAACATGGAAATTACTTTAAAAAAAAAAATTAAATGTCACCAGACTGAAAAATTGATATGTTCCTGCATCTCACCAAGCTGACACGAACACATTTTAGCTCTTCACATCTCTATGAAATCATAGTTTATTCTGTGAAGCAGGAAGTTTGTCTGGTAATTTTGCTTCTTTTCTCTGTGTTCACACTTGCTGAATGACGATATGTGGAGCACTGGCCAGGCCTCATTATACAAAAGCAAAGCATTTTAGGTGATAAAAATATTGTTTTTATGCAGATGTGAAGACATCTACACAGTGGCTGCAATGCTACAACACTTTATACAGTCAGCCTTGGATTAAAAGTAGGTCATCTACAATATCTAGTTGGCAGTACATCTTTACAGGGAGCATAGATCTCCTGTTGCTGCAGTTAGCTCGGAAATACAGGCAGCCTGTAACTAATGTTGTGATGTCTAGATACCACATAATCATGATCTGTCAAAAAATAAAACAAATAAATGCTCTCTTTCCAAGGGATGCCTCCTATCATGTCATATGGGGCAGGTTACAGCTCTAAAAATTTTGGCAAGCAAAAGTATTTCATCTCTACATAAGAAAAAAGTACAGTGCAACAGTTGTCTGGGATAAGGTGCAATACCAAACTCCATGCAAACCTCTCAACCTCTAAGACCCAGAAATCTAGACAAAGCCATATATAATGAGAGGACAAAGCCCCGAAATAGGGACAATTTATAAATATTGTTCTTACAAACTTAGAAAATTGATAGAATAACAGATTTTGCATTAGCATGAATTTTCTGAAGAGTATGAAGTCTGTAACTCAAATCTCAGTCATTATTTCCTGACTTCAATCCTCAATGATTTGCCAGAAAAACAATTGTTTTTTGAGGAGCAGACCAAAAATATGAGGCAAAAATCTGGACATTCTGCAAAAATCTGTACAGTTGAGAGGTACAACAGTTCCTACTTCAACAGGTTGCAAAAATGTACATCAGGTCAACATACTGCAAACATAAGTTTTGCAATTCGCTGTATCTTACAAGGGAAAATACAATTAATAAAAATATGATCGCTGCAGTGTACTGCAATATCTGCATGAAAAGACTGTGTTAACATCATGATTTTGCTTTACAAACTGCAGTTATTATTAGAGAATTAAAAACAAAACTGCCAGCCACAAAACTACCAGGACAAGAAACTAAACAACTACACACCAGCAGTCTAGGTGGACACCTGTATACTTTACTATGGGTGGAGACTACATACTCATCAAGTAAGACAAGACTCCCCTGTTAACTCATTACATCCGAGTGACGCCTCCAGGTGCATCTGCAGTTACCTCCTACTGCTCCTCTAGGCGTCAAATATTGCTTGTTCATATTTGCATTAATATTTCCAAAACCATGCCCTATACGAGGTATCAGAATATTTTATCTTGAAGCATACATGATGGCAAACACAATTGTATTGATATTTGACCTATGTCAATGAGTATTTGTTAGAATTGTAAGGTGATAACTTCATTTTTTAAAGGCTCAAGCCACGCCCACTAGGTGTTAAAGGTGCACAATCAAAAGAGAGGACTGGAAAAACAAAGAAACAAAACTGATCGATCATTATCTGTCTACAATTTCCTTTTCTTTTATTTCAAAGAAAGATTTAAAAAAGTGTCATCTGGTAACTATTTAGAGCATTAAGTCCATCAAGACATGTCAACATTTTCCATAATACAGAGAAGGGAAGCTGTACAAAACTAGATGAAGAACTAACAACACTTTTATTTCCAACACAAACAAGTAATTCTCTAGGTTATTTTAAAAATGGCATTTTACTATAAATGTTTAAATTATCTCTCAAAAGTAGACCAGTAGTATAAAACACTCCCAGCTTCTGCATTCACTGAAATATTCTGACTTGCAAAAATGCAATTTACAGATTTTCAATTAATGAATTTTAAGTCTCCAAAACATAAAAAAAGCAGAACATCTGGGTACACATATTTATTCCACTAACATTTATAAATCTTAACTGCAATCAAAGAAATCAATCAGTACAAGTCTCCAGCTCTTGTACCAGTTGATTTCTTTTAAATACTGGCTTGTGAAATACTGTACAAACATGCTGCCACAGTCTGACAGCTATGCATCATAAAATGATTTCTTACATTAAATTAGTAAGCCAAAACAAAAACAAGTATAGCATTACCAGAGAAAATATGTGAATGTTTAGCTTTAGAAGTCACTGTCAAAAATGGAAAACGTGCATTTAATGCAGCAAATGGAGTAGATTATGTTGTCTTTTTCTGCAACATTATAATTAAGCATCAATTTAGCAAAACTGTGTTGCATTTTACAACTTGTTTCTTTTTAAGGGGGAAAAACACTTGGAATGTACTAATGACTCTGCACAGGAAAAACATTCATCCTGTTTGCCCTGGGCAGGAAGGCTGACATATCAAGATCCAGCACTGTCGCACACGCACAAACAAAACATGGTGACCTCCGGCAACACAGCAAAACATAGAAGTAATTATTTGTTGCTTTAAAAACTTTCCCCCAAAATAATTACTACATCGAGGAACAAAATCGCTCTTGGACAGTATCCCAGAAAATAGCCATTCTCCCAACACACACTCACATGGCCTTTATCGTGTACATCCCTTCTAAATAAAGGAAATTAAAGTAATTTTTGTCGCAGGACAAGACATGACTGGCCAAATACAATGTGCATTGTAAGAAATTCTCGGGCTCTGAGAGGCTGGACTCCAGACACTGCAGAGTCCACAGCAAACAGGCCACCACTAGAAAAATCAAAAGAGGACGAGCTTTGCAAACTGTCATGTCTTTACTAGTCTATATACACTTGAATCAGTGCCAGGACCTCTGCAAACAGCAAGCGCAGCGTTTTACTAGGGTGTAAGGACTCCAATCGTTTTCTTTCTAGTTTGTAAGAAGGGAGCAATTATGTTTAATGGCACAAACTGTTTCAGGTCCCGAAGACATATTTGCTGTTTCAAGTTCATTTTTCTGGCTGTGTCAATATGCTTATGTTTTACACAACAAATGCGCATTTTTAGTAGTACAACTATAAATATATATATATATATATATATATATATATATATATATATATATACATATAAGACAACAACGTTTTTTTTTTGTTTGTTTTTTTATTTCACCACCGCTGCCCTAAAGACTACAATTGCGCCCTCCCCAGCATCAGAATTCTGGGGGGGCCGCAGTGTAATCTTCAGGGCAGCTGATAAAAAAAAAACGTTGTTGTCTGTTCGGCTTGCAGGTTAGGGGTCCTCACAACAGAACTCCGCTCTGTAATTTGCACCCTTCTGATGCTGGGGAGGGCGCAATTGTAGTCTTTAGGGCAGCGGCGGTGAGAAATAAAAAAAAAAAAAAAGAAACGTTGTTGTCTGTTGGCTTTTCCAGGTAGGGGTTGCACATCACAACACAGAACTCCAACGATCTGTATGAATTGCGCCCTTTTGAGGCTGGCCTGCACGGCGCCCTAGGCGGTCACCTAGTTCGCCTATGCCTAAGGACGGCCGTGACCCTAGGTAGTCCACTACAGTGAGAACCATGAGATGTGCACCTTTTCATGTACCACTGGCCAGACTTTATTTGGAATAGGAAGTGGGTCACGGATACAAACAGGTTGCAGTGCTTGATGATATCCAGGTGGAGGTTTTAATAAGAAATCATACTGATAGTACAATACCTTGTTTACATGAGATTTCCTGCAGCCAGGATTGTAGGTGAGCAATATGGTGGAGACCCAGCCCATGCCAACATCTATAAATAAGACTCGTGATAAGGTTATTTTTTTTAGGGGGGGGGGGTTCAGTACCAATGAGCTTGAATCTGAGCCACAGCTGTTGACTGGCACTGGGCTTCCCTTGGAAAATGGTACTTCATGAGGAGAGTTAGGTGGTAGTATCAGGCTTGAATGTAAGGTAACACTGTTTGAGAAGACCAGACCTCCTTTGGAGAGGGAGTTTGTAAAGATCACAAAGAAAGAACTGAGACAAGAACAACTCTCAAACCCTACTTTACAGGACACGATGGAGCTAGCTAAGGGGGCTCCTGATGCTCAATGGCAGAAGTCTATATACCGGGACATAAAGTTATTATACAGACTGTACTCCTGAAGGAGGACTAGAGAGAGAAGTGATACAGTAAGTGGTAGTATCAAGAACCTACTGAAGGGCACTTCTGCCCAACATGCCATGCAATATTTCCTTTCCACGGCATATGGAAATAAAGCATAGAAAAAGAAGGGTTATGCAGCATATCTTTTGTTCATGTATTGCGAAAGATGTGAAAGGCTGCTACAGGACACATCAGCAGTCCCAGAGCATTGGCAAGGCAAAAGGTAAAGCTAAGGCTGCTTTGATGCTTTTGTCTGTTATTGAGGAAAGGCTTCACAGATAAGATGTATATGCTGGTGGTGGTGGTGAACTATGCTACTAGAGTCCCTGAGGTATAGGCTCTGTCCTCTAGGAAATCAGAAAAGGTGGCAAATGCACTAGTATAACTTTTCAGCAGGATAGGTTTCCTATAAGAAACAGTGACAGAGCTTCCAGTTTCATGTCAGATCTGCAGGCTTGTTACTGGAAGCATTGTGGGGTAAAGCCTTTAAAGACTATCATCTACCATCCACTACAAATGGTCTGGCAGAGAGGTTTAACTTTGCACTAAACCCTATGCTGACAGCATTCACAGACCAGTTTAAGTAGGAGTCGGACAGTTACCTGCCCATATCTGTTTTACATATACAGTGGTGCCCCAGGAATCCACAGGTTTTTCACCCTTTAAGTTGCTGTATGGCCATAGAGCAAGTAAGGGTTTGGATTTAACTCATGATGAGTGGTACAGTGACTGTCATTCTCACTAGGAATCTGTTGTGGAATACGTTCTAAACTTTAGGACCAGGCTAAGGGAGCTCATGGAGATGGTACAAGACGAACTAGTACAAATACAACAGTAGCAAAAGGCCTGGTATGACTGGCAGCCAGGGTCAGAGAGCATTCTGCTGGGCAGAAAGTGATTTTGCTTCTTCCTGTTACATATAGTAAACAACAGGCAGTGGGGGGATCCTTTCAAAATTGTGACAAAGGTAATTGATGATGACTACATAGTATAACTGCCAGGTATAAAACAGAAGCACAAATTCTACCATGTTAATATGATGAAGTCCTACCATGATGCAGGACACTGATGGCATTTGTGAAGGGATCTTGTGGTAGACCTTGGTGATGCTTAGACTGACACCTTGGTAGACATGGTAGCCCTTTCACAATAGCTACCTCCTCCCCAGGTTTAGAAAATACAGGCGGTACTACAGGAGTTGGGGACGTATTTACTGTTAAGCCAGGATGTACCTACCTTGTGGAGCACCATGTGGTCACAAGGCCCTAGCTGCCCATCTATCAGGTCCTTATGTTCGATCTAGGGGTAATCCAATAGTCTAACAGTCCTTGAGTCTCATCAGTGGTGCTGATGCCAAAGAAAGATGACAACACTAGTTTCTATGTATTACAGAAAATTAAATAGTTACATAGAGTTTTGATGCTTA